>NC_091224.1:8453991-8483991 GCF_040958095.1 Procambarus clarkii | reverse complement strand
CAGTCACACAGCTGCTGGACCTCGCACACCTTCAGTCACACAGCTGCTGGACCTCGCACACCTTCAGTCACACAGCTGCTGGACCTCGCGCACCTTCAGTCACACAGCTGCTGGACCTCGCGCACCTTCAGTCACACAGCTGCTGGACCTCGCGCACCTTCAGTCACACAGCTGCTGGACCTCGCGCGCCTTCAGTCACACAGCTGCTGGACCTCGCGCCCCGTCAGTCACACAGCTGCTGTACCTCGCGCCCCGTCAGTCACACAGCTGCTGGACCTCGCGCCCCGTCAGTCACACAGCTGCTGGACCTCGCGCGCCGTCAGTCACACAGCTGCTGGACCTCGCGCGCCTTCAGCCACACAGCTGCTGGACCTCGCGTCACACAGCTGGGAAGAAATCAGTTAATTATTATTGGACTTAGTTTAAAAAGTAAAATCATTCCGAGTGAACTTTTCCAATACTTCGTCAAGTTTCGTCATTTTCCACAACGTTTATTCAATCGTACGAACGATGAGAAAAATTTGAATTCCTTACACTTTCGTTCACCTCTTCTACGGGATCTGTAATTCCCTCCTTCTCAGATCCAGAGATGTAGAAATGTTTAAAATGCTGAGAATCTTTACCAGAATACCCTACCAGCTGGACACGACTCACTGTAATTATCTACCAGCTGGACACGACTCACTGTAATTATCTACCAGCTGGACACGACTCACTGTAATTATCTACCAGCTGGACACTACTCACTGTAATTATCTACCAGCTGACACGACTCACTGTAATTGTCTACCAGCTGACACGATTCACTGTAATTATCTACCAGCTGGACACGACTCACTGTAATTATCTACCAGCTGGACACGACTCACTGTAATTATCTACCAGCTGGACACGACTCACTGTAATTATCTACCAGCTGGACACGACTCACTGTAATTATCTACCACCTGGATACGACTCACTATAATTATCTACCAGCTAGACACGACTCACTGTAATTATCTACCAGCTGGATACGACTCAATGTAATTATCTACCAGCTGGACACGACTCACTGTAATTATCTACCAGCTGGACACGACTCACTGTAATTATCTACCTGCTAGACACGACTCACTGTAATTGTCTACCAGCTGGACACGACTCACTGTAATTATCTGCCAGCTGACACGACTCACTGTAATTATCTACCAGCTGACACGACTCACTGTAATTGTCTACCAGCTGGACACGACTAACTGTAATTATCTACCAGCTGGACACGACTCACTGTAATTATCTACCAGCTAGACACGACTCACTGTAATTCTCTACCAGCTGGACACGACTCACTGTAATTATCTACCAGCTGACACGACTCACTGTAATTATCTACCAGCTGGACACGACTCACTGTAATTGTCTACCAGCTGACACGACTCACTGTAATTGTCTACCAGCTGACACGACTCACTGTAATTATCTACCAGCTGACACGACTCACTGTAATTATCTACCAGCTGGACACGACTCACTGTAATTATCTACCAGCTGGACACGACTCACTGTAATTGTATACCAGCTGAACACGACTCACTGTAATTATCTACCAGCTGGACACGACTCACTGTAATTATCTACCAGCTAGACACGACTCACTGTAATTGTCTACCAGTTGGACACGACTCACTGTAATTATCTACCAGCTGACACGACTCACTGTAATTATCTACCAGCTGACACGACTCACTGTAATTGTCTACCAGCTGGACACGACTAACTGTAATTATCTACCAGCTGGACACGACTCACTGTAATTGTCTACCAGCTGACACGACTCACTGTAATTGTCTACCAGCTGACACGACTCACTGTAATTGTCTACCAGCTGACACGACTCTGTAATTATCTACCAGCTGACACGACTCACTGTAATTATCTACCAGCTGGACACGACTCACTGTAATTATCTACCAGCTGGACACGACTCACTGTAATTGTATACCAGCTGGACACGACTCACTGTAATTATCTACCAGCTGGACACGACTCACTGTAATTATCTACCAGCTAGACACGACTCACTGTAATTGTCTACCAGCTGGACACGACTCACTGTAATTATCTACCAGCTGACACGACTCACTGTAATTGTCTACCAGCTGACACGACTCACTGTAATTATCTACCAGCTGGACACGACTAACTGTAATTATCTACCAGCTGGACACGACTCACTGTAATTATCTACCAGCTGGACACGACTTACTGTAATTGTCTACCAGCTGACACGATTCACTGTAATTATCTACCAGCTGGACACGACTCACTGTAATTATCTACCAGCTGGACACGACTCACTGTAATTATCTACCAGCTGGACACGACTCACTGTAATTATCTACCAGCTGGACACGACTCACTGTAATTATCTACCAGCTGGACACGACTCACTGTAATTATCTACCAGCTGGACACGACTCACTGTAATTATCTACCAGCTGGACACGACTCACTGTAATTATCTACCAGCTGGACACGACTCACTGTAATTATCTACCAGCTGGACACGACTCACTGTAATTATCTACCAGCTGGACACGACTCACTGTAATTATCTACCAGCTGGACACGACTCACTGTAATTATCTACCAGCTGGACACGACTCACTGTAATTATCTACCAGCTGGACACGACTCACTGTAATTATCTACCAGCTGGACACGACTCACTGTAATTATCTACCACCTGGATACGACTCACTAATTATCTACCAGCTAGACACGACTCACTTTAATTATCTACCAGCTGGATACGACTCACTGTAATTATCTACCAGCTGGACACGACTCACTGTAATTATCTACCAGCTGGACACGACTCACTGTAATTATCTACCAGCTTGACACGACTCACTGTAATTATCTACCAGCTGGACACGACTCACTGTAATTATCTACCAGCTAAACACGACTCACTGTAATCATCTACCAGCTGGACACGACTCACTGTAATTATCTACCAGCTTGACAAAGCTTAAAGATCTTATTTAAGCCCAAATTAGTATTTGCGACCATTTTTCTTAACACTGATTCAAACTTTCCGACTGTGGCCTTCGTGGCTCTCTGTTGAGTCACTATTCAACATGAAGTGTAGTTTCAAGCGATTTTTTCTCGTCTCTTTTTAGGTTAATTAAAACAAAATATTAGTGCCTACCGAGTGCGTTCTGTCCCCTGGCCGGCAGCCACTATTCAGAACCAGCCTTGTAAACGTGAGGAGCTGAAGGGACTCGACAGCTTATGATAATCATCTTTGTACCAAATATGTAACTCCTTTTTGTACCAAACTTTAAATAAAATAAATATATATATGTATACAAAAGAATGGGGGTGGTAGGGAAAGAAAATATTAAAGTGTTCACTGAGAATCCACAATGTCTTCTCTGAATACTCTTTATTTTCTTCTCCGAGACTATGGGTCCCTACACTTGCACCAGAGATGGTACCCACACAACATTTTATTCAAATATTAGCAAAAAATGAATTAACACACACACTACTTAGTTATCTATATAAATATAAATAGAAATGTTCGTTTGTTCAAAATAGTTAATCTCAAAAAGTTATTCATCGACTGCTTTGATATTTTAACACAACGTTCCATTCGAATACACACGTGTTTTTTATATATCGACTATATAGATGCCTCCCCTGTGACAGGTAAAATCATGCTTTAAAAAAAAATACAGCGCCATCTGTTGCACATAATAGCAACTCACGCTATACTAAATATGTTACGATTCCATTTCAATGTTTCCAATTGCATTGATGAATTGAATTTTCATAAATTTCGATTTATTTTCATTTTGATTTAAGTATTTTGTTTGACATTGCGTTGAAATTGAGCTGTGTTGTTTACCATACCGTTTGTTCCCTGAGTATAGTTTATTTTTGTATTTTTTCGTTGTTTTCATTTCGTTATTTTAACTGTTTTTCTTATAATTCAGTGATGGGAACATCAGATCATTTGATGTTCCCAATTTTCTGATGGGAGTATCAGATAGTTTGGGAATGCATCGAACGAGGGAGTGGGGAATGTTGGGGTGGAAGAGGGGACGGGAGTGGGGGGATGGTCGGGAGGACGAGGGGACGGGGCAGTTGGGGATGGTCGGGACGAGGGCGTAAGGAAATGGAGAATGGTGGGGAGGACAAGAGGGACAGAGGAGTGGGGGTTGGTGGAAAGGATGAGGGGGCGGGGTGGGGGGAGGAATAGTAGGGAGGATGGGGGAGTGGGAGATGGCGGAGATTAGGAGGGGACGGTGGAGTGGGGAAAGGTTAGGAGGACGAATATTGAGGAGGACAAAGGGATGGAGGAGTGGGGAATTGTTGGGAGGAATAGGGGAACGGGTGAGTGAGGAATGCTTGGGAGGATGAGGGGACGGGACCGCGGAAATGGAAAGGAGTACTGGGAGACAGGGTAAGGTTGTTGTGGCTCAGCAACGCACATGTATTGCTGAGCCACAACAACGCGTGGGCGGACACAGCTAGTAAATATTATATATATAAATATATATATATATATATATGTGTGTGTGTGTGTGTGTGTGTGTTTTACTTAGTAGCCAGAACGTCGTACATGGCCTACTATGCAAGGCCCGATTTGCCTAATAAGCCAAGCTTTCCTGAATTTATATTTGTTTCTAAAAATGTTATTATGAAATGAAAATCTGTCCATTTTATTCTGAATAAGTTAATTTGTTTAAATTTGAGTTAAAACTAATGTAGATATATGACCAAACTTAACCAACCCTACCTAACCTAACCTAACCTATCTTAACCTAACCTAAACTATCACAACTTAGGGGGCATTATGTTGGTGTTGAAAAAGTTGTTCAATGTCAACCAATATTATTTGACTTATTGTATATGAAAAGTGCTGAAATTGTCCCAAGTTTCAGTACTGCAGCGTTAATAGAAAGGGAGATTTTTTTTTGTTTTTCAACGTTTTTTACACATTTTCAAGTCCACACTTCAGAACACACGTTTCAGATATAATAATTCTGTGACAATTTTCTGACACATTAGCATATAATAAAGGACCTTGAGTTCTAAAATTTCCAAAACATCTTTAGTTTTCCTAATACAAATGTTCAAAGTTCCCCCCAAAAATTATGCAAATATGGCATGTTTATTGCTATTATAAAGTCAATAAATGAACTTAGAGAAAAATGAAATCTCACCAATGTAGAGAGATGCCCTCCACATATACTGTGTACGTTTCATGTAAATTGAATAAAAAATGAATCAGTTTTGTAAACATTTGTGTCAATTGAAAAAAAAACAAAAATAATAAAGTCTAAGGTTCTAAAATCTGTGGCTGAGGTTGACATCAACCAATTTTCTCCAAAATTGGCATCCTTACAGATAGGCTTACGTACAATCAGGTGTGTAAATTTGATGCAAATCGTCCAAAAAAAATGTGAAAAAAAAAGAATTTGAAAAAAAAAATACATATTTTTTTTTCTTAATTTTTTTTTCCAATTAAACTAATTATAATATTTGTTTAATATATGCTATTGTGATAGCAAAGAGTCATAGCTATGATTTCAGTTGACACTTTTGATTGATAATCGATTTTGACCATTTTGGCATAATTTTCACAACTACTTCAATATTTTTTTTTCTCCCTTCCTATTTATGCTACGATTCTGAAACTTGGACCAGATGAAACACTTTTCATATAGTACTTGTCAAAAAAGTTTGATTAAAATCGAACGAGTTTTCATTTATTGCATTTTTGGAACCTAATGTCCCCTTAGTCAATAAATTATGGTCTAAATATAATATAATAATAATAATTCCAATAAACTAATTGGAAACAATTTATTGAATATAAAGAAAATCACTCGGCCTATTAGGCAAATAGGGCCTTGCATAGTAGGCAGAGAAGTGCGTTCTGGCTACTAGGTACGACATATATATATATATATATATATATATATATATATATATATATATATATATATATATATATATATATATATATATATGTATATATATATATATATATATATATATATATATATATATATATATATATATATGTATATATATATATATATATATATATATATATATATATATATATATATATATATATATATATATATATATATGTCGTACCTAATAGCCAGAACGCACTTCTCAGCCTACTATTCAAGGCCCGATTTGCCTAATAAGCCAAGTTTTCATGAATTAATGTTTTTTCGTCTACCTAACCTACCTAACCTAACCTAACCTAGCTTTTTTTGGCTACCTAACCTAACCTTACCTATAAATATAGGTTAGGTTAGGTTAGGTAGGGTTGGTTAGGTTCGGTCATATATCTACATTAATTTTAACTCCAATAAAAAAAATTGACCTCATACATAGAGAAAAGGGTTGCTTTATCATTTCATAAGAAAAAAATTATAGTAAATATATTAATTCAGGAAAACTTGGCTTATTAGGCAAATCGGGCCTTGAATAGTAGGCTGAGAAGTGAGTTCTGGCTACTAGGTACGACATATATATATATATATATATATATATATATATAAAACTCACTGACGTAAAGAGAATGCTGGACAGGATTGACAAGATTGATGCCCATCATGCTCTCTTTCTCCTCACAAGATGCCTATCTCTCCCTAAGTTGACCTACTTTCTGAGATGTTCTCCATCCTACAGCAGCCCTAAGTTAAATGTGTATGATACCCTTCTGAGGTCCATGCTGGTGAAAGTCCTGAACCTGCCATTGGACGACTCTCAGTGGGAGCAAGCAACCCTTCCTGTAAGACTCGGCGGCCTTGGTGTCCGCACAGCCTCCCAAATTGCTCTACCAGCCTTCCTTTCTCCCATGCATCGCACGACCTCGTCAGATATATTTTACCTGCAACCCTGAGAGATTCAGCAGGAATACACGATCCTGCTTTCACTGAATGTTCCAATCAGTGGCATGTTCTTGCAGCCCCAGCAACCATTATAGAGCCAACAAAACAACACAAACAGTCCGACTGGGACCAAACTCTCGTGGAAACAGTAGCTGATGCCATGCTCAGCGTCGCAACATCAGACAAGGAGAAAGCCCGCCTCAGAGCAATGCGTGCCCCCCATGCAGGAGACTTCCTCCTGGCAGTACCCATGTCGGCAATGGGCACGCGCCTAGATCCAGAATCCCTTCATGTAGCAGTGGCCCTCCGCCTTGGTGCCCCAATTCACACTGAATACAAGTGTATTTGCAACAGGGTGGAAGCAGACCAATACGGACTGCATGGGTTGCATTGCGGAAGCACAAAGAGCTGGCATGCAAGACACAACGAGGTCAATGACATCATCAAGAGAAGCCTCGTCTCAGCTAGGTGCCCAGCGGAGAGAGAACCTCGCATCCTAGGGGTCCAAAACCCGGATTTCCCCGCACTTCGCCCTGATGGCATCACCATATACTCATGGAAGGAGGGTAGACAGTTGGTGTGGGACTACACATGTGTATCCACCCTGGCTGACACCTATATACACTTCGGAGCTGATCAAGCAGGTGGGGCGGCCAACCACAGGGGAAACAGCTAAATCACTTAAGTACAGGCGACTGGAAGGTCAATACCTCTTTGTTTCCATAGCGTCTGAGACGCATGGCCCCTGGGGCAAGAGTGCCTTGGGATTTCTCAAGGAATTGGGTTCCAAGCTCATTGACGTCACCAGAGACCCAAGGGCTTCCAGTTTTTTGTTTCAGCGTCTCAGTGTGGCGATCCAGAGGGGAAATGCTTGCTGCGTCCTCGGTTCCTGTCCAGAAACGGAGGAGCTTCAAGAGATCCAGAAACGGAGGAGCTTCAAGAGATCCATAACCTTTAGGCATTTGTCTTGTATGTTTTGTAACCTTTAAATACACAATAAAGGAAAAAAAAAAGGGATGGGGGTGGTAGGAGAAAAGCACACAAACTATTGGAGGGGACCTACATTCCCTCCAATGCGTTATGTATGGTTTCCTCCGAGGCTATGGGTCCCCCTTCTTCCAGCCAGAGGTGGTACTCCCTTCCATTATATTTTTATTATATATATATATATATATATATATATATATATATATATATATATATATATATATATATATATATATGTCGTACCTAGTAGCCAGAACTCACTTCTCAGCCTACTATGCGAGGCCCGATTTGCCTAATAAGCCAAGTTTTACTGAATTAATATATTTTCTCTAATTTTTTTCTTATGAAATGATAAAGCTACCCATTTCATTATGTATGAGGTCAATTTTTTTTATTGGAGTTAAAATTAACGTAGATATATGACCGAACCTAACCAACCCTACCTAACCTAACCTAACCTATCTCTATAGGTTAGGTTAGGTTAGGTAGCCGAAAACGTTAGGTTAGGTTAGGTTAGGTAGGTTAGGTTGTCGAAAAAACATTAATTCATGAAAACTAGGCTTATTAGGCAAATCAGGCCTTTCATAGTAGGCTGAGAAGTGAGTTCTGGCTATTAGGTACGACATATATATATATATATATATATATATATATATATATATATATATATATATATATATATATATATATATATATATATAATGTCTTGCATAGTAGGCCGAGTACGACGTTCTGGCTACTAGGTACAATATATATATATATATATATATATATATATATATATATATATATATATATATATAAATATATATATATATTATATATATATATGTCGTACCTAGTAGCCAGAACGCACTTCTCTGCCTACTATGCAAGGCCCGATTTGCCTAATAGGCCGAGTGATTTTCTTTATATTCAATAAATTGTTTCCAATTAGTTTATTTGAATTATTATTATTATATTATATTAGGAACATAAATTATTAACTTAGTTGTGTTAGTTTAGGTTAGGTTTAGATAGGTTAGGTTAAGTTAGGTTAGGTTCGGTCATATATCTACGTTATTTTTAACTCAAATTTCAACGAATTAACTAATAAATAATGAAATGGACAGATTTATCTTTTCTTAAGGAAAATTGAGAAAACTATATATATTCAGGAGAACTTGGCTTATTACGCAAATCGGGTCTTGCATAGTAGGCCGAGTACGACGTTCTAGCTACTAGGTACAATATATATATATATATATATATATATATATATATATATATATATATATATATATATAATATATATATATTGTGACGGTAACGCGTTGGTGTTCGGCTGTTCAAAGCTAGGGGTATGGCCTCGTCACATAGAATAAAAAAAAATAGAAAATCTGGAACTTCGTCTGTGGTAAGGTAAGGAGAAGACACACAAAACACAAGTAAATTTTAACAATGAAATTTTAATTACGTTAAATAAACAAAACATGAATAAAATGGACATACAAATTCGTATAATAAAATCAATCAATCAAAATAATAAGAATAATTAAATGAAAAAATGAAAAGTTACGTTAAGACAACTGAGCAATAACAAGCTGTGCAATATACAATAAAATGAGAGGTGCAGGAATATTGGCTTTAAGCTATCACCTCTCTCAGTACACATAAGCCAAAGCTTCGTCTACCAGGAAGAAGTGTTAACCGTATGAAAGCACTGAATATTCTGAGGACTGAGGTCGTGGCGGCCCCAGACATCAAGTAGTATGGTGGGCGAGTGCAGTAGCAGCTGGACCGGCGGCCAATCAGCGAGGAGCCGGCAACAAGACAGGTAGTTTGGCGGTTTGAGGTGAAGCAGGTGTCCCTGGCTGCATACGTTTTGCTCTTTGGCAAACCTTGCTGGTGTTGTTGTCGTTGTTGGACATTTCTTCCATAGTAGTTTTATATAGATGTATCGACGTATTTTTGGAGGGAAGAGCAGGCTCAATCTCTTGAAGGAGATTATCGTCACAATATATATATATATATATATATATATATATATATATATATATATATATATATATATATATATATATATATATATATATATATATATACGTATCTCCAAAGCTGAAAGCTACGTAATTATTTGAAAAAAATAACAACAATTTATATCTAATGTTCCATAATCTGTGTTAATATTTTTGATTAAGACGATAATAAGACCATTATAAACTCTAGTCAACAAACTCCAAACAAAAATTAATACGGAAAATGTTGACCTGGACCAACCAGGTCACAGTACTTACCGCTCTATTGTGACCTGGACCAACCAGGTCACAGTACTTACCGCTCTATTGTGACCTGGACCAACCAGGTCACAGTACTTACCGCTCTATTGTGACCTGGACCAACCAGGTCACAGTACTTACCGCTCTATTGTGACCTGGACCAACCAGGTCACAGTACTTACCGCTCTATTGTGACCTGGACCAACCAGGTCACAATACTTACCGCTCTATTGTGACCTGGACCAACCAGGTCACAGTACTTACCGCTCTATTGTGACCTGGACCAACCAGGTCACAGTACTTACCGCTCTATTGTGACCTTGACCAACCAGGTCACAGTACTTACCGCTCTATTGTGACCTGGACCAATCAGGTCACAGTACTTACCGCTCTATTGTGACCTGGACCAACCAGGTCACAGTACTTACCGCTCTATTGTGACCTGGACCAACCAGGTCACAATACTTACCGCTCTATTGTGACCTGGACCAACCAGGTCACAGTACTTACCGCACTATTGTGACCTGGACCAACCAGGTCACAGTACTTACCGCTCTATTGTGACCTGGACCAACCAGGTCACAGTACTTACCGCTCTATTGTGACCTGGACCAACCAGGTCACAGTACTTACCGCTCTATTGTGACCTGGACCAACCAGGTCACAGTACTTACCGCTCTATTGTGACCTGGACCAACCAGGTCACAATACTTACCGCTCTATTGTGACCTGGACCAACCAGGTCACAGTACTTACCGCACTATTGTGACCTGGACCAACCAGGTCACAGTACTTACCGCTCTATTGTGACCTGGACCAACCAGGTCACAGTACTTACCGCTCTATTGTGACCTGGACCAACCAGGTCACAGTACTTACCGCTCTATTGTGACCTGGACCAACCAGGTCACAGTACTTACCGCTCTATTGTGACCTGGACCAACCAGGTCACAGTACTTACCGCACTATAGTGACCTGGACCAACCAGGTCACAATACTTACCGCTCTATTGTGACCTGGACCAAACAGGACACAGTACTTACCGTTCTATTGTGACCTGGATCAACCAGGTCACAGTACTTACCGCTCTATTGTGACCTTGATCAACCAGGTCACAGTACTTACCGCACTATAGTGACCTGGACCAACCAGGTCACAATACTTACCGCTCTATTGTGACCTGGACCAACCAGGTCACAATACTTACCGCTCTATTGGGACCTGGAATAACCAGGTCACAGTACTTACCGCTCTATTGTGACCTGGACCAACCAGGACACAGTACTTACCGCTCTATTGGGACCTGGAATAACCAGGACACAGTACTTACCGCTCTATTGTGACCTGGACCAACCAGGACACAGTACTTACCGCTCTATTGGGACCTGGAATAACCAGGACACAGTACTTACCGCTCTATTGGGACCTGGATCAACCAGGTCACAATACTTACCGCTCTATTGTCACACAATAAGTGCCTGGGAACACCCCGTGCCTAGGTTCGAATCCTCATCACGGCTTCTGTGAATGTTTTTATACCACAACAGTAATACCACAACAGTAATACACCACTGCAGCCACACCACATTGCACCAGTTGCAGTACACCATATGAGCATAAAAACACCACACCGTTTGCAACATACAATACCATCTATAACACACCATACCAGCAGCAACACACACCATACCAGCAGCAACACACAATACCAGCAGCAACACACAATACCAGCAGCAACACAACGTACCAGCAGCAACACACCATACCAGCAGCAACACACAATACCAGCAGCAACACACCATACCAGCTGCAACACACCATACCAGCAGCAACACACCATACCAGCAGCAACACACAATACCAGCAGCAACACACAATACCAGCAGCAACACACAATACCAGCAGCAACACACAATACCAGCAGCAACACACCATACCAGCAGCAACACACAATACCAGCAGCAACACACACAATACCAGCAGCAACACACAATACCAGCAGCAACACACCATACCAGCAGCAACACACAATACCAGCAGCAACACACAATACCAGCAGCAACACACAATACCAGCAGCAACACACCATTCCAGCAGCAACACACAATACCAGCAGCAACACACACAATACCAGCAGCAACACACAATACCAGCAGCAACACACCATACCAGCAGCAACACACAATACCAGCAGAAACACACAATACCAGCAGCAACACAACGTACCAGCAGCAACACACCATACCAGCAGCAACACACAATACCAGCAGCAACACACAATACCAGCAGCAACACACACAATACCAGCAGCAACACACAATACCAGCAGCAACACACAATACCAGCAGCAACACACCATACCAGCAGCAACACACAATACCAGCAGCAACACACCATACCAGCAGCAACACACAATACCAGCAGCAACACACCATACCAGCAGCAACACACAATACCAGCAGCAACACACCATACCAGCAGCAACACACACAATACCAGCAGCAACACACCATACCAGCAGCAACACACCATACCAGCAGCAACACACAATACCAGCAGCAACACACCATACCAGCAGCAACACACACAATACCAGCAGCAACACACCATACCAGCAGCAACACACCATACCAGCAGCAACACACAATACCAGCAGCAACACACAATACCAGCAGCAACACACCATACCAGCAGCAACAACCATACCAGCAGCAACACACCATACCAGCAGCAACACACACAATACCAGCAGCAACACACCATACCAGCAGCAACACACCATACCAGCAGCAACAACCATACCAGCAGCAACACACCATACCAGCAGCAACACACACAATACCAGCAGCAACACACGATACCAGCAGCAACACACACAATACCAGCAGCAACACACAATACCAGCAGCAACACACCATACCAGCAGCAACAACCATACCAGCAGCAACACACACAATACCAGCAGCAACACACACAATACCAGCAGCAACACACCATACCAGCAGCAACACACCATACCAGCAGCAACAACCATACCAGCAGCAACACACCATACCAGCAGCAACACACCATACCAGCAGCAACAACCATACCAGCAGCAACAACCATACCAGCAGCAACACACAATACCAGCAGCAACACACAATACCAGCAGCAACACACCATACCAGCAGCAACAACCATACCAGCAGCAACACACCATACCAGCAGCAACACACAATACCAGCAGCAACACACAATACCAGCAGCAACACACCATACCAGCAGCAACAACCATACCAGCAGCAACACACCATACCAGCAGCAACACACAATACCAGCAGCAACACACAATACCAGCAGCAACACACCATACCAGCAGCAACAACCATACCAGCAGCAACACACCATACCAGCAGCAACACACAATACCAGTAGCAACACACCATACCAGCAGCAACACACCATACCAGCAGCAACACACCATACCAGCAGCAACACACACAATACCAGCAGCAACACACACCATACCAGCAGCAACACACAATACCAGCAGCAACACACCATACCAGCAGCAACACACACAATACCAGCAGCAACACACCATACCAGCAGCAACACACCATACCAGCAGCAACACACCATACCAGCAGCAACACACACAATACCAGCAGCAACACACCATACCAGCAGCAACACACCATACCAGCAGCAACAACCATACCAGCAGCAACACACCATACCAGCAGCAACAACCATACCAGCAGCAACAACCATACCAGCAGCAACACACAATACCAGCAGCAACACACCATACCAGCAGCAACACACAATACCAGCAGCAACACACCATACCAGCAGCAACAACCATACCAGCAGCAACACACCATACCAGCAGCAACACACAATACCAGCAACAACACACCATACCAGCAGCAACAACCATACCAGCAGCAACACACCATACCAGCAGCAACACACCATACCAGCAGCAACACACAATACCAGCAGCAACACACAATACCAGCAGCAACACACCATACCAGCAGCAACACACAATACCAGCAGCAACACACCATTCCAGCAGCAACACACCATACCAGCAGCAACACACCATACCAGCAGCAACACACCATACCAGCAGCAACACACCATACCAGCAGCAACACACCATACCAGCAGCAACACACAATACCAGCAGCAACACACCATACCAGCAGCAACACACAATACCAGCAGCAACACACCATTCCAGCAGCAACACACCATACCAGCAGCAACACACCATTCCAGCAGCAACACACCATTCCAGCAGCAACACACCATACCAGCAGCAACACACAATACCAGCAGCAACACACCATACCAGCAGCAACACACACAATACCAGCAGCAACACACCATACCAGCAGCAACACACACAATACCAGCAGCAACACACCATTCCAGCAGCAACACACCATACCAGCAGCAACACACCATATTAGAAGCAACACATAATACCAGCAGCAACACACAATACCAGCAGCAACACACCATTCCAGCAGCAACACACCATACCAGCAGCAACACACCATATTAGAAGCAACACATAATACCAGCAGCAACACACCATACCAGAAGCAACACACAATATCAGCAGCAACACACCATACCAGTTGCAACACTAAATACATCTGCAACACATAGTATGAAATACAACACTACATACCAGCCGCTACACAGCAGACGATCGGTAACATATAATTCCAGTTCAACACACAACACCAACTGCAACACAACACCAACTGCAACACAACACCAACACAACACCAACTGCAACACAACACCAACTGCAACACAACACCAACTGCAACACATCATTAACTGCAACACCAAATGCAAAAAACACGCAATACCAGCTACTACACTCAACACTATCTGCAACACACCATAATCGTTGCAAAACAAGAATGTGTCCATCCTTCCTGAAATTCTAACCAACTTTTGCCCCCTGGAGACGCAAACACACCACTTCATATGTTAATAATTTACTCAATTCGTGGAGCTATGTGGTTGGACCGCAACCACTTAGGGTGGACGGTAGAGCGACGGTCTCGCTTCCTGCGGGTCGGCGTTCAACCCCCGAGTTGTTGGGCACCATTTCTTCGCACCGTCCCATCCCAAATCCTTATTCTCATCCCTTCCCAGTGCTATATAGTCGTAATGGCTTGGCGCATTCTCCTGACAATTCCCTTTCGCGGAGGATTTTTGGACGTGCTTGTTACCGGCTTGTTATCTGACCTTTGAATTACCAGTTGCTTGTTACAGTCGAAAACTATTTGGAAGTCATGATTAGTAGTGATTTAAGGTTAAAATGAATGCGTGTTTGGTTGGGATAAAATAAGTAGAATCCTGCGATTTATGTCTAGAAGTGCTCAAGACGCAATAATTAAAGTTATTCAGGCGATGAGTCACAATAACGTGGCTGAAGTATTTTGACCAGACCACACACTACAAATTGAAGGGACGACGACGTTTCGGTCCGTCCTGGACCATTCTCAAGTCGATTCTCAATCGACAATCGACTCGAGAATTCTCAATCGACTTGAGAATGGTCCAGGACGGACCGAAACGTCGTCGTCCCTTCAATTTCTAGTGTGTGGTCTGGTCAAAATTAAAGTTATTCTTCACTTGTTTGAAGAATACAAGTGTATTCTTCACTTGTTTGAAGAATACAAGTGTATTCTTCACTTGTTTGAAGAATACAAGTGTATTCTTCACTTGTCTTGCTAGGCCAGTTATATTATAAAGTAAAATTTTGATCGCCATTCTATAGAATGGACATAGATAAATTTAGACCCATTCACCGAAGAACGACTTAGTTAATCGAAATGAATTATGAATATTTCACATGACGAATGACTGGGAGCGCTAAATTTACATAATTGGCAATTGCAATGTAGATGTATATGATTGGGTGTATCAAAGAAGATATCAATAAGGTATTAAGTATATAAACACAAAATAAAACACGGAACAGGATGGAAATTGGGTAAGTTTAGATTGTGGAAAGTCTTGGGTAAATTTTGGTTTGAAAACAGTGTTGTTGATTTATGCAGCAGAATAACGGAAAAAATAATTACTGTGGGATCATTTGATTGTTTCATGTATATTTTATATATATATATATATATATATATATATATATATATATATATATATATATATATATATATATATATATATATATATATATATATATATATATATATATATATATATATATATATATGTATATATACCTGCATTTGGGTGAGGTGATATGTTACACCAGTTTTGGATGAGGTGAACAAAACTTTCAACAAAAGACAGAACACGAAACAATGGGTATATATTGGGTAAATTAAAGGGAAGAATGGAAGTAACTGCAAAGGGCCTATTGGCCCATATTTCTTGATGCTTCTATATTGGTGCGGAGTCTTCAAGTGGGTAGAATATAGTTGTGCATTAATGCACAACTATATTCTACCCACTTCAAGACTTCAAGACAATTCACATAAGAATAGAACAACCTACCATGAACACCCAAATCACGGAACTATTTATTCTACTCATAATGAGTAGATTCACTTTGTTTTTCTTCACCTGGAAATTACGAAATTGAGTTTTGGAGAACTCTTCTTTCAGCTAAGCCCTGATGCTAAGAAAATAGTTAGAGGGATAGAAGCCCTAAATCAAAAGATAGTAAATATAGAATATTTGTTCATATTCAATGAGACATATATATATATATATATATATATATATATATATATATATATATATATATATGTATACACACACACACATATGACAGTGTCAGACCACGGAGGAAAATTGAAACAGGAATTTCCTTAAGTACTTTCGTATATTAATACATCTTCAGAAGGAGTGGTTTTACAGGTCGAGTACTGGACATAAATAGGCAGGAGAGAATGGTTCATAGGGAAGATTTTTCACTAAAGTTTAGTGTCTACATATATAGTGTTTATATATATATATATATATATATATATATATATATATATATATATATATATATATATATATATATATATATATGTCGTACCTAGTAGCCAGAACTCACTTCTCAGCCTACTATGCAAGGCCCGCTTTGCCTAATAAGCCAAGTTTTCATGAATTAATTGTTTTTCGACTACCTAAGCTACCTAACCTAACCTAACCTAACTTTTTCGGCTACCTAACCTAACCTAACCTATAAAGATAGGTTAGGTTAGGTTAGGTAGGGTTGGTTAGGTTCGGTCATATATCTACGTTAATTTTAACTCCAAAAATAAAAAATTGACCTCATACATAATGAAATGGGTAACTCCATCATTTAATAAGAAAAAAATTTGAGAAAATATATTAATTCAGAAAAACTTGGCTTATTAGGCAAATCGGGCCTTGCATAGTAGGCTGAGAAGTGCGTTCTGGCTACTAGGTACGACATATATATATACATATATACATATATATATATACATACATACATACATACATACATACATACATACATACATACATACATACATACATACATACATACATACATACATACTAGCAGTACCCGGCCACGCGTGGCTGCGTTGCTGATCCACAGCAACCTTCCCTGTCCCCAGGTCCTCCCCACCATTCCCTCCTCACCCGTCCCCTTGTCCTTCCCATCATTCCCCACTCCACCATTCCCTCTTCCTTCCCAGCATGCCTCACTCCCCTGTCCCTTTGTCCTCCCCACCATTCTCTATTCCCCCATCCCCTCGTCTCCACCATCTCAAACTCCCCCGTCCCCTCGTCCTCCCTACTATCTCTCACTTCCGTCCCCTCATCATCCCCACCATTCCCCACTCCCTCATCCGATGCCTTCCCAAATGGTATAATGTTCACATCAGAAAATTGGGAACATCAAGTAATCTGAAGTTCCCATCACTGAAAAATAAACTATTCACACAAAATGAACGGTCTGATAAACAACACATCTCAATTCCAACGCAATTCACATAAAATAATTAAATCAAAATGAAAATAAATACAACTCTAGGAAAATTCAATTTATCAATGCAATCAGAAACATTAAAATGGAATTGTAACATATCTAGTACAGCATGAGTGTTGATCCTACATGCAACAGATGGCGCTGTTTTTCAAGAAAAGCACAGTTTTACCTGTCACAGGTGTGGCGTCTATACCTATACTTACGAAATGAACGGTATGATATACAACACACCTGAATTCCAACTCAATGTCACGCAAAATAATTCACTAACAAAAATAAAATATATCGAAATCTATGAAAATAAAATTTATTAATGCAAACGGAAACATTGATATTGAATTTGTGACATATAGTATAGCGTACATGTTGCCATTATGTGCAACAGATGGCGTTGTTTTTCAAAAACGCTTGTTTTTACCTGTCACAGGGGTGGCATCTATTTAGTAAGTATGTAAAAAGATGCTCCTATTCGAATGCAACGTTGTGTCAAAATTTCAAAGCAATCGGTGAAGAACTTTCGGAGATCACAGCGTGTGTTGCCCTTACATCCAACAGATGGCACTGTTTTTCAAAAAAAAGCATGTTTTTTTCTGTCACAGGTGAGGCACGTATATAATCGATATATAAAAAGACGCGCCAATTCAAATGCAACGTTGTGTCAAAATTTCAAAGCAATCGGTAAAGAGGTTTCGAAGATTTCCCTCACATGAAAAAAACAGTTTTTTTCAGAAAAAGCATGTTTTTTCTACCGTCACAGACGTGACATTTATATGGGATGTATATAAAACCTGCTCGGATGCGAATTTAACGTTGTGTGAAAATGTCTAAACAATCGGTGTAGTACTTTCGGAGATTAGCGATTTTGAACAAACGAACATTCCAATTTTTATTTATATAGATATATATATTATTATGCGATGAATTACAACACATAGACCGTAACTACCAAGAGAGAGTGATCAGGAGCAGAGGACCTGGATAACGGTTCAAACACTCTACATAGTGAGGGAACATCTGCCTCACTCGTCTCTCAAGTACCTTGCTAACATGGACATCTAAGTTTCCTTCTGTGGGACAACTGTGTCTGTAGGACAACTGTGACTGGGACAACTGTGACTGGGACAACTGTGTTTGTTTTATCTGTTGACATAAACCAGCTGATGTAAGGTGCAGTGTGCTGCTTCCCTCCTCACTAAGGCGTGTAGGGACGGCTCTTGTCTCAGCCAGAGGCAGTAAGTTAATGACTCGAAGGGGAGGTTGGCTGCCCGTTCCGTTCCCTCGTTCAATAGAAAATTAGTTGGTCAGTAAAGCACTTGGGTTAGCCGCCCCTTATGATTAATGTGTTTTCATTGCGTATCAGGACCCCAACTCATGCCGTAAGTAATAGTGGTTCGATATCCTGCATTGCTTTGTAGTACACATGATTAATGCCAGGATCCCTTCTCGCCTCTCTCAGAGGTCTAGCTATTCTGGGCCCAAGAGCTTTCTCCTATATTTTGAGCCATTTTGGGTCGCTAAACTATCATCCATATTTTGGACCTATTCTTGGTTCACAAGCCTTCTCCTATGATGTGAGCTATTCTTGGTTTAAAAGCTTACGTTCTCTCACTTATTGAGCCATTCTTGGAGTTCAATCGGTCTCCCCTTCATCTGAAGGGGTCAGTGGCGCCCTAAACTTGCTTCAAGTATAGTATGTAATATTGGGAGCCTCAAACACTCCCATGTTCAGGATTATATAACTCCTCGCTTCTCTACCATTGGGTCTTTCACTCACTAATTAGGCTTTACAACAAGCGACCTGTGGGAGGTGATTATGTCTAAAACACCTGTTTATTATTAGACGAAATGGTCAGTCCTAAGGCTATGAACAGAAAAAAAAGAACAAGCCAGTGCTATGAAAGTAATAACAAAATTTGCTATAGCGGCCCACTGGAGAGAATATTAAAAGTAAATAAAACGATTTACATAAGATAACAATGCAATTATAGCATTAGAGAAGATGGGTCATTGAAAGTTGGAAGACAGCAGTAAGGGCACGCCAAAGATAACAGTAACCAACACTGTTTTAAGTTGTGATGAAATTGACAATGACGACCTTTGTCTGGTTCCCCGGAATTGCCAGATAATAAAAAACTGTTTCCAGCAACAAGACCTAAAATCCCACAATGTTGGTGAAGTAATCAGGAATATATTATATTGAGGCAGGATTCAGATGCTGCTGAAGATGAAGACAAACGTCATAATCTCGGTGGCATGCTTAGCAAATGAAGTCACGTTCAACAATACCATATCTAACGGAACAACAGGATAGAAAATGTGAGTGATTGGTCCAGTCAGCATAACAGAGGATCAACAAACACCAGGGACTGGGCCAACTCAAGAACCAACATAATGGTTTGTGTGAGTGGCCGGGAGTTGCTAGTTGTGTTTACTCAGTGTGATCTTCAGGGTTTTTGAGGAACTGAATCTATCTCCGGTGAAATTAAATTATTAAATAAAATTTAAAAATAAAAAAAAATTATTAAATTCTTAAATTTTTCACAACACTGTTCTTGCATTTTTGTTCCGTGACTTGTACAGTTTTTATGTGGATTTTGAGATGGAAAGTCATGAGAAGAGAGTGTACTGGAGGTCCATAAAGAGAGTGAGAGGGGGAGACAAATATAATGAGAGGGGGGAGCCATAAAGAGAGTGAGAGGGGGAGACATAAAGAGAGTGAGAGGGGGAGCCATAAAGAGAGTGAGAGGGGGAGCCATAAAGAGAGTGAGAGGGGGAGACATAAAGAGAGTGAGAGGGGGAGCCATTAAGAGAGTGAGAGGGGGAGACATAAAGAGAGTGAGAGGGGGAGCCATAAAGAGAGTGAGAGGGGGAGCCATAAAGAGAGTGAGAGGGGGAGCCATAAAGAGAGTGAGAGGGGGAGCCATTAAGAGAGTGAGAGGGGGAGACATAAAGAGAGTGAGAGGGGGAGACATAAGGAGAGTGAGAGGGGGAGCCATAAAGAGAGTGAGAGGGGGAGCCATTAAGAGAGTGAGAGGGGGAGACATAAAGAGAGTGAGAGGGGGAGACATAAAGAGAGTGAGAGGGGGAGCCATAAAGAGAGTGAGAGGGGGAGACATAAAGAGAGTGAGAGGGGGAGCCATTAAGAGAGTGAGAGGGGGAGACATAAAGAGAGTGAGAGGGGGAGCCATAAAGAGAGTGAGAGGGGGAGCCATAAAGAGAGTGAGAGGGGGAGCCATAAAGAGAGTGAGAGGGGGAGCCATTAAGAGAGTGAGAGGGGGAGACATAAAGAGAGTGAGAGGGGGAGACATAAGGAGAGTGAGAGGGGGAGCCATAAAGAGAGTGAGAGGGGGAGCCATTAAGAGAGTGAGAGGGGGAGACATAAAGAGAGTGAGAGGGGGAGACATAAAGAGAGTGAGAGGGGGAGCCATTAAGAGAGTGAGAGGGGGAGACATAAAGAGAGTGAGAGGGGGAGCCATTAAGAGAGTGAGAGGGGGAGACATTAAGAGAGTGAGAGGGGGAGCCATAAAGAGAGTGAGAGGGGAAGACATAAAGAGAATGAGAGGGGGAGCCATAAAGAGAGTGAGAGGGGGAGCCATTAAGAGAATGAGAGGGGGAGCCATTAAGAGAGTGAGAGGGGGAGCCATTAAGAGAGTGAGAGGGGGGAGACATAAAGAGAATGAGAGGGGAGCCATAAAGAGAGTGAGAGGGGGAGCCATTAAGAGAATGAGAGGGGGAGCCATTAAGAGAGTGAGAGGGGGAGACAAAGAGAATGAGAGGGGGAGCCATTAAGAGAGTGAGAGGGGGAGCCATTAAGAGAGTGAGAGGGGAGCCATTAAGAGAGTGAGAGGGGGAGACAAAGAGAATGAGAGGGGGAGCCATTAAGAGAGTGAGAGGGGGAGCCATTAAGAGAGTGAGAGGGGGAGACATAAAGAGAATGAGAGGGGAGCCATAAAGAGAGTGAGAGGGGGAGCCATTAAGAGAATGAGAGGGGGAGCCATTAAGAGAGTGAGAGGGGGAGACAAAGAGAATGAGAGGGGGAGCCATTAAGAGAGTGAGAGGGGGAGCCATTAAGAGAGTGAGAGGGGAGCCATTAAGAGAGTGAGAGGGGGAGACAAAGAGAATGAGAGGGGGAGCCATTAAGAGAGTGAGAGGGGGAGCCATTAAGAGAGTGAGAGGGGGAGCCATTAAGAGAGTGAGAGGGGGAGCCATTAAGAGAGTGAGAGGGGGAGCCATTAAGAGAGTGAGAGAGGGAGCCATTAAGAGAGTGAGAGGGGGAGCCATAAAGAGAGTGAGACGAAAATCCATCCAACCTCAGACAGGGAAGCCTGATGGGCAATTCATGAGGACTCTGAGAGGAAAAACCATTAGAACAGTGAGAGAGTGAGACATGAGGACTGTGAGAGAGAGAGAGAGACATGAGGACTGTGAGAGAGTGAGACATGAGGACTGTGAGAGAGAGAGACATGAGGACTGTGAGAGAGTGAGGCATGAGGACTGTGAGAGAGTGAGACATGAGGACTGTGAGAGAGTGAGAGAGGAGGACTGTGAGAGAGTGAGACATGAGGACTGTGAGAGAGTGAGACATGAGGACTGTGAGAGAGTGAGAGAGGAGGACTGTGAGAGAGTGAGACATGAGGACTGTGAGAGAAGTCGAGAGAGAGAGAGAGAGAGAGAGAGAGAGAGAGAGAGAGAGAGAGAGAGAGAGAGAGAGAGAGAGAGAGAGAGAGAGAGAGACAGAGAGACAGAGAGACAGAGAGACAGACAGACAGAGAGACAGACAGACAGACAGACAGACAGACAGACAGACAGACAGACAGACAGAGAGACAGAGAGACAGAGAGACAGAGAGACAGACAGACAGACAGACAGACAGACAGACAGACAGACAGACAGACAGACAGACAGACAGACAGACAGACAGACAGAGACAGACAGAGACAGACAGAGACAGACAGAGACAGACAGACAGACAGACAGACAGACAGACAGACAATACCCCCCACTATACACATGAGTACTCACGTTCCATAAACCAAAATATCGATTAATGTAAGTTTTGTTAATAGATCCTCTTAAGTGTAGTGGGGGAAATATACTCGCAAAACCTTGTATCTTCTCTCTGTATTCCTTGATAATGAGGTGAAACTCGAAAAGATTCTGAAATTTATTTTAATTTTCCTACTACGCGCATAACAGAATCACGTGTTTTTGTGATTTTTCTTGCCCAGAGGACTGAATAGATTGGAAACTTGGCAGAAAATGTACAAAATGGGAAGAAAATAAATTCCCAAGAATCTAAATTCAAGAGAGGACCAAGATTGATCTTTTTAGGATAGATTTAGGATATTCAGGTGTTGCTTAATGTTGACAAATGAAGGCAACGTAGGCCTTGGCAATGATGAAAGTTGTGTCAGATATCACCTGTACAATGTTGAAATTGCAGAATTTTAATACGAAAACCGATGGGGGAAATGCAAAAAAACTGTGACGGGGAGAATACAAAAACTGTGACGGGGAGAATACAAAAACTGTGACGGGGAGAATACAAAAACTGAGACGGGGAGAATACAATAACTGTGACGATGGAGAGAATGCAATAACTGTGACGAGGTAGAGAATACAAAAACAGTGATGGGGGGAGAATACAAAAACAGTGACGGTGGAAGAATACAAAAACAGTGATGGGGGGAGAATACAAAAACAGTGACGGGGGGAGAATACAAAAACAGTGATGGGGGGAGAATACAAAAACAGTGATGGGGGGAGAATACAAAAACAGTGACGGGGGGAGAATACAGAATGCTACATTGGTTGCTACGGTCGTTAAAAGGTGGTAACCCCTTGTTCAAACGTTACAGCAATGTGATAGTTTGGTCGTGTGTTTGGCGGGAACATAGACGACAGTTAGACCACACAGCTCAGCTTCCATCCCCGAACTATAGAATGGACATAAATTCCCATAAACAGGAACAGAGAAGAATGATCAATGTAATCCCAGGAGTTAGAAACCTCTCAGATAATAAGACTAAAGAAAGCTAAAGTTACATTATCAAGAAAAGCGTTTGTGATGACAGTTTTCTATATTATTATGTATTTAGGTTGAAGAACCTTGCTTAGAGCCCATTGTTGGCGCCGCAGGAAATATTCACACGACCTGATTGGGCATATTGTCCCAGCTCAAGAGTCCCAAACTTGTTCCCAGATTGGTGGTCTATGGAGCTCGAGTCCTTCCTCTCCGGGACGCCTACCTCACACAGCCCTCACCACCTGCCCACCCCTCACTCACCATCCTCACCACCTGCCCTCCTCCTCACTCACCATCCTCACCACCTGCCCACCCCTCACTCACCATCCTCACCACCTGCCCTCCTCCTCACTCACCATCCTCACCACCTGCCCACCCCCTCACTCACCATCATCACCACCTGCCCTCCCCACACTCACCATCCTCACCACCTGCCCTCCTTCTCACTCACCATCCTCACCACCTGCCCACCCCTCACTCACCATCCTCACCACCTGCCCTCCCCTCACTCACCATCCTCACCACCTGCCCTCCTCCTCACTCACCATCCTCACCACCTGCCCACCCCTCACTCACCATCCTCACCACCTGCCCTCCCCTCACTCACCACCTGCCCACCCCTCACTCACCATCCTCACCACCTGCCCTCCCCTCACTCACCATCCTCACCACCTGCCCCTCCCCTCACTCACCATCACCACCTGCCCACCCCTCACTCACCATCCTCACCACCTGCCCTCCCCTCACTCACCATCCTCACCACCTGCCCTCCTCCTCACTCACCATCCTCACCACCTGCCCACCCCTCACTCACCATCCTCACCACCTGCCCTCCCCTCACTCACCACCTGCCCTCCCCTCACTCACCATCCTCACCACCTGCCCTCCCCTCACTCACCATCCCCCCTCCCCTCCCGTTCCACTAACATGATCCAGGTCACCGTGAACTGATCCTGCACGCCCAGCGAGCGACTGACTTAACTATATCCTGCCAGCAGTCGTGAGGGCCACCGGGAACACAGTCGAGAAACAGCAACTCTATCATTGCCGAGTTAACGAGGTGCCAAGAGTCTACCCACAGCCAGGCACACTACTATAAATAACTGTTCGCGTCCCTAACGATGCGTCACGTAGACTCATCAAGCCACCGAAAGAGACCTTCAGACTCCAATGTGCTTCCGTGAGCTGGTCACCAATGTTACAGATGACTTCACCCGGCCTCACAACATGCGCACTATCGGGTTGTTGCAGACTCCGGGCGAGAACCCCGGACAACCCAAGCCTTTGGTAAAGACAACCTCCTCTCGAGAAAAACATTCTTACCAAAATACACAAATGAGAAGGTTCGTTGTGGCGTGAAACCATCGATGTTGAAGGTAATGAAAAGGAAGAAGATCTCCTTAAATAATAATATTGTATGTTCGGCACCCGGGGAACCTCTCAAAGCTCTCTTGGCGATACTGACTGGCGCCAGGATTAACCGCAAGATTAAAGGTAGTGAAACATCTGAGGAAAGCGACTCACCAGTGATCAACACTAATGCTCTATGACTGAGGTTGTGTGTGTGTGTGTGTGTGTGTGTGTGTGTGTGTGTGTGTGTGTGTGTGTGTGTGTGTGTGTACTCACCTAATTGTACTCACCTAATTGTGCTTGCGGGGGTTGAGCTCTGGCTCTTTGGTCCCGCCTCTCAACCGTCAATCAACTGGTGTACAGATTCCTGAGCCTATTGGGCTCTATCATATCTACATTTGAAACTGTGAATGGAGTCAGCCTCCACCACATCACTTCCTAATGCATTCCATTTGCTAACTACTCTGACACTGAAAAAGTTCTTTCTAACGTCTCTGTGGCTCATTTGGGTACTCAGCTTCCACCTGTGTCCCCTTGTTCGCGTCCCACCAGTGTTGAAAAGTTCATCCTTGTTTACCCGGTCGATTCCCCTGAGGATTTTGTAGGTTGTGATCATGTCCCCCCTTACTCTTCTGTCTTCCAGTGTCGTGAGGTGCATTTCCCGCAGCCTTTCCTCATAACTCATGCCTCTTAGTTCTGGGACTAGTCTAGTAGCATACCTTTGGACTTTTTCCAGCTTCGTCTTGTGCTTGACAAGGTACGGGCTCCATGCTGGGGCCGCATACTCCAGGATTGGTCTTACATATGTGGTGTACAAGATTCTGAATGATTCCTTACACAGGTTCCTGAACGCCGTTCTGATGTTAGCCAGCCTCGCATATGCCGCAGACGTTATTCTCTTTATGTGGGCTTCAGGAGACAGGTTTGGTGTGATATCAACTCCTAGATCTTTCTCTCTGTCTGTTTCATTAAGTACTTCATCTCCTATTCTGTATCCTGTGCCTGGCCTCCTGTTTCCACTGCCTAGTTTCATTACTTTGCATTTACTCGGGTTGAACTTCAACAGCCATTTGTTGGACCATTCACTCAGTCTATCCAGGTCATCTTGTAGCCTCCTACTATCATCCTCTGTTTCAATCCTCCTCATAATTTTTGCATCAGTCGGCAAACATTGAGAGGAACGAGTCTATACCCTCTGGGAGATCATTTACATATACCAGAAACAGTATAGGTCCAAGGACTGACCCCTGCGGGACTCCACTTGTGACGTCTCGCCAATCTGAGACCTCACCCCTCACACAGACTCGTTGTCTCCTGTTGCTTAGGTATTCCTCTATCCACCGGAGTACCTTCCCTCTCACTCCAGCCTGCATCTCCAACTTTCGCACTAGCCTCTTGTGTGGCACTGTATCAAAGGCTTTCTGACAATCCAAAAATATGCAGTCTGCCCACCCTTCTCTTTCTTGCCTTATTTTTGTTGCCTGGTCGTAGAATTCAAGTAACCCTGTGAGGCAGGACCTGCCATCCCTGAACCCATGTTGATGCTGTGTTACAAAGTTCCTTCGCTCCAGATGCTCCACTAGTTTTTTTCGCACAATCTTCTCCATCAGCTTGCATGGTATGCAGGTTAGGGACACTGGCCTGTAGTTCAGTGCCTCCTGTCTATCCCCTTTCTTGTATATCGGGACTACGTTAGCTGCTTTCCAAGTATCTGGCAGTTCCCCTGTTGCCAGTGATTTGTTATACACTATGGAGAGTGGTAGGCTCAGTTCTCTTGCTCCTTCCTTTAGAACCCAAGGGGAGATTCCATCTGGGCCTATAGCCTTCGTCACGTCCAACTCTAGTAAACACTTCCTTACTTCCCCACTGGTAATCTCAAACTCTTCCAGTGGTTCCTGGTTAGCTATTCCCTCACTTACCTCTGGAATTTCTCCTTGTTCTAAGGTGAAGACCTCCTGGAATTTCTTATTCAATTCCTCACACACTTCCTTGTCATTTGTAGTGAATCCTTCCGCCCCTATCCTTAATCTCATAACCTGTTCCTTTACTGTTGTTTTTCTCCTAATGTGGCTATGCAACAATTTAGGCTGAGTCTTTGCCTTGCTTGCGATGTCATTTTCGTATTGTCTTTCTGCCTCTCTTCTCATCCTGACATATTCATTCCTGGCATTCTGGTATCTTTCTCTGCTCTCCAGTGTCCTGTTATTCCTATAGTTTCTCCATGCCCTTTTACTTTGCTGCTTAGCTAGCCTACATCTTTGATTAAACCATGGGTTTCTCATCTTCATTTCTCTGTTTTCCTTTTGGACTGGGACAAACTTGTTTGCTGCGTCCTTGCACTTCTGCGTGATGTAATCCATCATATCTTGGGCCGTCTTTCCCCTGAGCTCTGTTTCCCATGCTATATCTGTTAGGAATTTTCTTATCCCCTCATAGTTTCCCTTTCGGTATGCTAACCTTTTGGTTTCGGTATCCCTCCTCGAGTTCAATAACCCTTCTTCAATCAAGTACTCAAACACCAGTACACTGTGGTCGCTCATTCCTACTGGGTCCTCAAAACCGATTTCTCTTATGTCGGAGTCGTTCAGAGTGAAGACTAGGTCGAGTCTCGCTGGTTCGTCATTGCCTCTCATCCTTGTGGGTTCTCCGACATGCTGCGTTAAAAAGTTGCTTGTCACCACCTCCAATAGTTTGGCTCTCCACGTATCCTCGCCTCCATGCGGTTCCTTGTTCTCCCAGTCAATCTTTCCGTGATTGAAGTCGCCCATGATGAGCAGGTGGGATCTATTTCTACAGGCAGCAGAGGCTGCCCTCTCAATTATAGTGTTAACTGCCTTGTTGTTGTTTTCATACTCTTGACTGGGTCTCCTGTCATTTGGTGGAGGGTTGTATATTACTACTACTACTATTCTTGGTCCTCCCATTGTTATGGTGCCTGCTATGTAGTCTCTGAACTCCTCACAGCCCGGGATGGCCATCTCCTTAAAACTCCATTCCCTTCTCATGAGTAGGGCCACTCCGCCTCCTCCTCTACCTTCCCTCTCTTTCCTTATTACTGTATACTCCTGGGGAAACACGGCATTCGTTATGATTCCAGAGAGTTTTGTTTCAGTGAGTCCGATTACATCTGGGTTAACTTCTTGTGCTCTTTCCCTTAGTTCACTTGTCTTGCTTGTGATCCCATCTATGTTCGAGTACATCACCCTGAAACTGACTCTCTTCTGCTTCTTTTCTGGGGGGGACCTTTGGGATCTGGGGTGAGTGGGAGCTGGGGGGACCTGGCACGGGGGGATTGGTGGAGGAGGGAGGGCTTGGGGTGGTGGGGGAGAGGGGGAGGGTACAGGGGGTGGATAAGAGGGGGAGGGTACAGGGGGTGGATAAGAGGGGGAGGGTACAGGGGGTGGATAAGAGGGGGAGGGTACAGGGGGTGGGTAAGAGAGGGAGGGTTGGGGAAGCATGGGGGGAGGAGAGGCTGTGGGGGATAGGGGAGATGGGGGGGCTTGGGGGGAGAGAAAAGGGTGGAGGGCTTGGGGGGCGTGGGGGAAAAGGGAGGGCTGAGGTGGGTGAGGAAGAGGGGAGGGTTTAGGGGAGTGGGGGAGAGGGGAAGACTTAGGTGGGGTGGGGGAGAGTGGGGGGCTTAGGGGGGAGGGGGAGAAGGGAGGGCATGGGGGTGGGAGAGACGGGAAGGCATGTGGGAGAAGGGAGGGCATGGGGGATGGGGGAGAAGGGAGGTCCTGGGGAGAGGGGTGAGGGGGAGAAGGGGGGTGAGTGGGGGGAGGGGGGTGGGTGGGGGGAGGGTGCCCTAGGTGGGTACTTAGTGGGGGGCTGACAGGGGATGGGGCAGGTTGGGTGTCTGTTGGGTAGAATTTGGGGGTGGTGCCCCAATCCCTGTGGCTGTTGCACTGTTTGAGGAGGGTTCTCCACTTCCCTCTGGGATTGTAGGGTTCTGGGTTGTGGTACTCTGATTTCCTTCTCTCTCCCTGCGCTCCTTCCTCGCGTCTGCTGTTCGTATTCTCTCTTCCCTTGTCATATCCCTCTGCAGGAATATTTTCTTGAACTTCTCTACACCTTTTAGACAACACTTCCTTGCTAGCAGTTCCTCTTTCGCGATTTCGCTCATGAAAACCACCTTTATCATTCGGTCTCTGTCCTTGTTGTACTTTCCAAGCCTGAAAACCTTTTCAACATTTCGCTCAGCTCCCTCCATCCTTACCTCTTTAAGGATCTCTTTAATCATGTTTTTGTCCTTGTCTCTCCGCTCCTTTGGTCTGGTCCCTGTTTGTTCTTCAATGCCTGCTACTACTACTGCTCTATTTCTCTCTATCAGCCGGCTAGTACATCTAGCTGCTTCCTGAGAGGAAGCCACTTCCATGGCAACTTCCTTAACCGCAGACCTAGCTTCAGGGCTCTTTTTAAGCATTTCAGCAAATGAGATCTGGGTTGTGGTGGTCCCCTCCACAGTAGCATTCCCAT
>NC_091224.1:8278991-8451491 GCF_040958095.1 Procambarus clarkii | reverse complement strand
TAAGGTCACCTTACACACCTGTGGTCACCTCGTACACATGTGGTTACCTTGCACACCTGTGGTCACCTTACACACCTGTGGTCACCTTACACACCTGTGATCACCTTACACACTTGTGGTCACCTTACACACCTGTGGTCACCTTACACACCTGTGGTCACCTTACACACCTGTGGTCACCTTACACACCTGTGGTCACCTTACACACCTGTGGTCACCTTACACACCTGTGGTCACCTTACACACCTGTGGTCACCTTACTCACCTAAGGTCACCTTACACGCCTGTGGTCACCTTACACGCCTGTGGTCACCGTACACACCTGTGGTCACCTTACACACCTGTGGTCACCTTACACACCTGTGGTCACCTTACACACCTGTGGTCACCTTACTCACCTAAGGTCACCTTACACACCTGTGGTCACCTCGTACACATGTGGTTACCTTGCACACCTGTGGTCACCTTACACACCTGTGGTCACCTTACACACCTGTGGTCACCTTACACACCTGTGGTCACCTTACACACCTGTGGTCACCTAACACACCTGTGGTCACCTTACACACCTGTGGTCACCTTACACGCCTGTGGTCACCTTACACGCCTGTGGTCACCTTACACACCTGTGGTCACCTTACACACCTGTGGTCACCTTACACGCCTGTGGTCACCTTACACACCTGTGGTCACCTTACACATCCTGTGGTCACCTTACACACCTGTGGTCACCTTACAGACCTGTGGTCACCTTACACATCTGTGGTCACCTTACACACCTGTGGTCACCTTACACGCCTGTGGTCACCTTACACATCTGTGGTCACCTTACACACCTGTGGTCACCTTACACACCTGTGGTCACCTTACACACCTGTGGTCACCTTACACACCTGTGGTCACCTTACACACCTGTGGTCACCTAACACACCTGTGGTCACCTTACACGCCTGTGGTCACCTTACACGCCTGTGGTCACCTTACACATCTGTGGTCACCTTACACACCTGTGGTCACCTTACACGCCTGTGGTCACCTTACACGCCTGTGGTCACCTTACACATCTGTGGTCACCTTACACACCTGTGGTCACCTTACAGACCTGTGGTCACCTTACACATCTGTGGTCACCTTACACACCTGTGGTCACCTTACACATCTGTGGTCACCTTACACACCTGTGGTCACCTTACACACCTGTGGTCACCTTACACGCCTGTGGTCACCTTACACATCTGTGGTCACCTTACACACCTGTGGTCACCTTACACATCTGTGGTCACCTTACACACCTGTGGTCACCTTACACACCTGTGGTCACCTTACACACCTGTGGTCCAGCGAAACATTTTAGTGAGTACTATACTCTATGAGCTGTCTCTTCCCGTGGGGTTTACAGTTTTAAGGTTATATACATCAACGTCCTAAACTCAGGTACATTCTTTGTATTATAACATTATACAAGATCACAGAACAATAACTTTGAATTATTTTTGCGTAGATATTGAATGACTTTCAACTTACTTCCTATAAAATGCATGCCAACAGCTGCTGGTAAATGATTTATCACTTACCTCCTACAAAATGTATGCCACCAACTTCATGTAAATGATTTACCACTTCCTACAAAATGCATGCCACCAGCTTCATGTAAATGATTTACCACTTACTTCCTACAAAATGCATGACAACAACTACAGTAAAGGATTTACCACTTACTTCCTACAAAATGCATGCCAATAACTAAAGTAAATGATTTACCACTTACTTCCTACAAAATCCATGCCAATAACTAAAGTAAATGATTTACCACTTACTTCCTACAAAATGCTTGCCAACAACTGCAGGTAATATAATGGTAGAGTTTGCATCTATGTCAACAGACGAATACATGACAAAAGTCTGAAACTATGACCGAAGTCTGATCATATTGAATGCATATTTTAAGACATATTAATAGATAATGGTAACGCAATATCTGTTATCATTAACAGTAGATCCAAAATTGATCATATCTGAATATTTACTTATTTACGAAATTTACTACAAGAAGCAATCTAGTGAAAACTATATACGTTTAACACAGGGTGATTCAGCCTTGACTAGTTCAAATCTAACGAAAAGGAAACTGTGTTCATTACGTTCTTCACTACACTGTAATGAACGATTTCTTACAGTTAATAAAGCAAGACGGTGAATAAATGACGACGTTTCGGTCCGTCCTGGACCATTATCATTAGACCAAAAACGACGTCGTTTCATCATCTTCTGATGTGTTTGTTTGGTCATCATATCTTCAGCCACGTTATTGTGACTCATCGTCTGCAAGTTAGGCGATTAACCTCATAAGGAACAATACATTATCACATTTGAGCTGATGTTGTATCTGACCTCTGACCTTGCGTTAATTTTATTTCTGATAACACTGAAAATATTCAGTCCTTTCAGTATGAAAATCCAGGCATAAATATTCAGCTATAACATCTCAGGAATAACTACTCAGGTATAATAACTCAGCCATAATTCCTGACACAAACCACACCAGGCATAATAACTCGGCCATAATTACTCACACAAACCACACCAGGCATAATAACTCGGCCATAATTACTCACACAAACCACACCAGGCATAATAACTCGGCCATAATTACTCACACAAACCACACCAGGCATAATAACTCGGCCATAATTACTCACACAAACCACACCAGGCATAATAACTCGGCCATAATTCCTGACACAAACCACACCAGGCATAATAACTCGGCCATAATTCCTGACACAAACCACACCAGGCATAATAACTCGGCCATAATTCCTGACACAAACCACACCAGGCATAATAACTCGGCCATAATTCCTGACACAAACCACACCAGGCATAATAACTCGGCCATAATTCCTGACACAAACCACACCAGGCATAATAACTCGGCCATAATTACTCACACAAACCACACCAGGCATAATAACTCGGCCATAATTACTCACACAAACCACACCAGGCATAATAACTCGGCCATAATTACTCACACAAACCACACCAGACATAATAACTCGGCCATAATTACTCACACAAACCACACCAGGCATAATAACTCGGCCATAATTACTCACACAAACCACACCAGGCATAATAACTCGGCCATAATTACTCACACAAACCACACCAGGCATAATAACTCGGCCATAATTACTCACACAAACCACACCAGACATAATAACTCGGCCATAATTACTCACACAAACCACACCAGGCATAATAACTCGGCCATAATTACTCACACAAACCACACCAGGCATAATAACTCGGCCATAATTACTCACACAAACCACACCAGGCATAATAACTCGGCCATAATTACTCACACAAACCACACCAGGCATAATAACTCGGCCATAATTACTCACACAAACCACACCAGGCATAATAACTCACCCATAATTACTCACACAAACCACACCAGGCATAATAACTCACCCATAATTACTCACACAAACCACACCAGGCATAATAACTCGGCCATAATTACTCACACAAACCACACCAGGCATAATAACTCACCCATAATTACTCACACAAACCACACCAGGCATAATAACTCGCCCATAATTACTCACACAAACCACACCAGGCATAATAACTGGCCCATAAATCCTTCGATTCATAGTGGGTCAGCCAGAGGCTTAGAGCCCGCGCTGGAATATTGCTCCAAAAATAAAAAATAACAATTCAGGCATTACTACTTGATAATAATAACTGAGGCATGTCAAACGAGGCACAAGTTCGCACTCACAATTGCTAAGTAATAGTATCCCATGCATAGTAACCCAGTCCTAACTATTCAAGCATAACTACTCGGGCATAATAATCCACGTATAATAACCGGGCATAATAAGGCAGGTATAACAACCCAGGTATGATAACACAAACAGCAATATGAGAGCATAACAAACACACTACTGAGCAAAGGTAATTAAGCTTTATTATGATCATCTTCAAGTGTGTAATCTTAGAAAGGCTTATATATCCTCTTCAGACGTTGATGGAGCATGTGCCAGGATTCAGCTAAGTCAAGCATGATTTATATAAAGCAAATGTTTGATTAAGCTTAGACAAAAAGATGCCATTAAGCCTTGGATAAAGAGGCAGTTGAAGAATTGATGAAGGAGAGAAAATAGATTTTTAGAAAGTCCTGAAGGACCCTCACTTTTAGAGCCCATCACAGAATCTTCAGGAGCCGTCTTAATAAAATGCTTAGGGAACCAAAAGACTTTATTACGAAGAAGATTTATGACGGCTCTCTGGAGGCAGTGAAAGCATTAGTAACATAAAGTTTGAAATACAAAAATGTTAAAGTTAAATCCAGCAGCAAACATTTCTTTATTGATTTTCCCTCGACCTGTGACTCAACAAACTGTTCAGTCTTGCAACAACTGTTACAGGTCTGTGGCATCCATCCTCGCTAGTAACCGAGATGAAATGTGCTACGACATCCAATCCAGCTTACCTTCCCGCATAACGCATTGTGTCACGGGGGTGGGCTGGGCTAGGGGAAAGGTTAGTCTGTCTGACTCACGTGACTTACTAGAGTCTATCGGCCCCGAAGATAAGGACCACTGCCGCAGGTCTATGCTCCCACACACCTGGGTGCCACCGATCGCCCTGGGAGCCCTTCAGTCGACCACGGGGGAACTGCTACTAGCAATTCCAGCCTTGCCCTACGGAAGAGTGAAGGAAGACTCAGGTTTACCTTCAAGACGTCGCTTCGTGCGGCAACAGCACTATCGGAGCCTTGCCTGCCGTAACAAAGGGGTCACAGGTCCCTCCTCCACACCTGTGTCTCTCAACTATCCATAAGGGTGCCAGCTGGGTGTGTAACTCTGCACCCCTGCAGTGCAGTTCAGTGGTTCCACTCTATGTTGCCTTATCGGGTTACTTGTTACTACTCTTACAGTATTAAAACAGGATTGCCAGCCTAGGGTACGTTTCCTTAAATATCAGTGTTGCTCCAACACTGCCAGCCATTAGTATATTTTCATATGGTATAATACTGTTCATATATGAGGCTATAGTATCACTTGTATATGTTCATAGAGGCATATGAAAGTGCACATAAACATATTAGTAAAATTATATGAAGTTTACTAGCAAAAAAACTACATTACACACATATATATATATAATAGTACATGGATGGATATATGAAATAAATTCTCTGGTGAACGTCTGCCGCTCTCCCCTCGCCACCTCCGGCAACTCCGTCAGCTGTGCAGATTTAAATGGGAGACTTGCAGCTTCTCGAGGGGGGGCAGCCCCATCGGCATCGTCCGCCACCTCACCAACTGCCACGTCGTCCGCACGCTGTCTTCACCAAACAGATGAAAATACTGGCTGCCCTATAGCCTATTATCTATATACATAAAAATGTAAATGTTCGTTTGTTCAAAATCGCTAATCTCAGAAAGTTCTTCACCAATTGCTTTGAAATTTTCACACAACATTCCATTCGCATCCGAGCGGGTTTATATATACATATTACATAGATGTCACGTCTGTGACGGGAAAAAACATGTTTTTATTTGTAAAAACTGTATTTTTGTGTGTGTTTTTCATGGGAGGGAAATCTTCGAAACCACTTTACCGATTGCTTTGAAATATTAACACAACGTTGCATTCGAATAGGCACATGTTTTTATATACCTTCTATATGCATGCCACACTTGTGACAGGAAAAATCATATTTTTTTTTTAAACAGATCCCATCTGTTGGATGTAAGAGCAACACAGTCTGAAATCTCCACACGTTCTTCATCGATTGCATTGAAATTTTGATACAACGTTCCATTCGAATACACGCGTGTTTTTATATACAGACTATATAGATGCCACACCTGTTACATGTAAAAACATGCTTTTTTTGAAAACCAGTGCCATCTGTTGCACGTAATAGCAGCTCACGCTATACTAAATGTGTAATGATTCCATTTCAATGTTTGTGATTGCGTTGATAAATCTAATTTTCATAAATTTTTATTTATTTTCATTTTGATTTAATTTATTTTGTGTGACATTGCATTGAAATGAATCTGAGTTGTTTACCATACCGTTCATTTCCTGAGTATAGTTTACTTTTGTATTTTATCATTGTTTTTCACTTCGTTTTTTATATGTTTTTCTTATATTTCAATGATGGGAACATCATATCATTTGATGTTCCTAATTTTCTGATGGGATCATCAGATCGTTTGAGAATGCATCGAACGAAGGAGTGGGAAATGTTGGGGAGGACAAGGGGACGGAAGTGGGGGATTTTGGGGAGGACGAGTAGACAGAGGAGGGGGTAATAGTCGGGAGGACGAGGGGACGGGCCAGTTGGGGATGGTGGGGACGAGGGGATAGGGGAACGGAGAATGGCGGGGAGGACAAGGAGACAGAGGAGTGGGGGTTGGTGGAAAGGTCGAGGGGACGGGGGAGGGGGGAAAGGTAGGGAGGATGAGGGGATGGGGGAGGGGGAGATGGTGAGTAGGAGGAAGGGACGATGGAGTGGGGAATGGTTAGAAGGACGAGCAGACGTTGGAGTGGGGAATGTTGGGGAGGACAAAGGGACGGGGGAGGGGGGGATGAGAGGACGAGGGAGTGGGGAATTGTTGGGAGGAAGAGGAGAGGGGCGAGTGTGGAATGGTTGGGTGGATGAGGGGACGGGGCATGGGGAATGGTGGGGAGGACTAGGAGACAGGGAAAGGTTGATGTGGCTCAGCAACACACATGCTTTGCTAAGCCACAGCAACGTGTGGCCGGGTACAGCTAGTAATACTAATATAATAATAAATATGCTTACATCATATATATATATATATATATGCAAACAAGCCTGAATGGTCCCCAGGACCATTCATATATATATATATATATATATATATATATATATATATATATATATATATATATATATATATATATATATTGGTGTATACTGGCAGCAGGTTTTCTTTCAAACATGTTTCATTGAATATGACCGCATATTCTGTATATTATTATTTTCTGGTTTAGGGCTTCTATCCCTCTAACTATTTTCTTAGCATCAGGGCTTAATTGAAATAGGAGTTCTCCAAAACTCATTTTCGTACTTTTAAGGTGAAGAAAAGAAGTGATTTACTATAGAGTGTATTACACTTATTTGTATAATTTGCACGACGTTTCGAACCTCCATGGTTCATTCTCAAGTGAACAGATCTTACAATACTAGTTGATTTTATACCCGCATTAGGTCAGGTGATAATACAATGAAGGTGAAAACATGGGGGGATACATAAGGGATAAACATAGGGGCTGCAGAAGGCTTATTGGCCCATACGAGGCATCTCCTATCTAAACACAAAGATTAATCCAGTGTAATTGGCCTGTTATGTTGGACATTGTCTTCTGTGTTGGCATCGATATGTTCTTGTCTTGTCCTTACTCTCATGGTGGGTAGAGTAAATAGTTCCGTGATTTGGGTGTTCATGGTAGGTCGCTCTATTCTTATGTGAATTGCCTCAAGAATTTGTAATCTTCTTGAATCTTGGGTTTTGTCTATTATGCAAGTATTCTTGTTCAACATTTCTCTTGTTAGAGTAATGTCATGGGCTTGTCTCATGTGATTCCTAGGGGCACCAGATTGAAGATGGCATGTCAAACGCCTCGTCAGCTTGGTCGACGTCATACCTATGTACTATGTACTTGTAAGTACATAGGTATGACGTCGACCAAGCTGACTGACTCCACTTCCATCACAGCAGTCCCAGGTCGGCTCTAAGCAGACACGTCATCAATAACTGGGACACTAAAACACCTCACTTACGGGCTCGGGCACAAACATCTGACGTATCCAGTCCATAGATGGCGCTGTCGTCGGAGCACCAGCCTCACCAGAGGTCAGTGGCGGCTGTGTTGAGCGCTGAACCAGACTGGAAACTGGCCCTCGTAGCTAGTACACGGCATCCTCACCAGGTGCCGTCGTCGTTTGGCGGGGGTTTTCGGGAGCTGACCCACAGATGGCGTGGTCGTTACTACTCCGTTGCTCGGACGCTGGATCTGGGTTCGTAACAAGGTGCTTCAGTTGAGAGCACTTCTCTAATAAGTACATGGAGCAAACAGCAAAGTGTTGCTCATGCTAGGACAACTACAACTTCAAGGAATGTACCGCCACTACCACACAATGGGCGAACTGTGGAGAACAGCACGCCACCCCCTCCTACCTCTGCAATAAAAGGAAAGAGGAACTTAAGAAACTCAAAGAAAAGGCAACCACCCCACCACCACCGAACACTAACCGGCAGGCTGTCACGCCATTCGACCTTGGACCGGACCAGTTCCCGATTCTTCCTTCAACAAGCCAAACACAGAAGACATAAGACTGGACCTGGTGACCACAAGTACCTCAACAACATGACACTGTATCATCAGGAACGACCACACCCATCCAAAATATCCATGTCCAAGTTATAATCGCATATGCGGACAGATTAGCACAACAAGACTGTTTCTAGTAATAGTGAATGAGCTTATGATTGCAAACGGAATCGCACCAGTTTAAATGCTAGCGATGACCCACACAGCCTCAACTACCCAGACCGACACAGAGCAGGACACGACGGTTCACCCACTGGACAAGACACCAGACGGAGGCTCCACAAACGACTGCGACTGCATAGAACAAGACGACGGTGACAGCGATTCCCAACAAAAAGACATAAGGATTACTGGCGACACAGGACAATGAAGAGCATGCATCTTCAAACGAATATGGAAGTCGTTGATAAATCCAGTAAAGAAGACAACAGCCCTGAGCCAATACTCCCGACGCCGAAAGAGCTACATGTGCTAAAACACTACGTCAAAGGTCTCCAAGATTCGCCCTGCATACTGGACAAGGAGGCACGCACATTCACATCTTATTTAAATGGCCAGGAGTGTACCATCAACATACCGCCAATGATGGACCTGGACATGGTGGAAACGACTCTGACCACCGAGGTACACACACGAAGCTATAGCAAAAAACAAAGGACCAAGAAAAAAAAATCAGCCGGAAGGCTCCGCAAGACAGTGATGCAGTAACGGTGGAATGTTCGACAATTACATTGGCTGCTGCTTGGCTCTCTTTGTCCCCCCTGCCTGGGTGCTTTGGGAGGTGCATTCGCCTCCAGTAGAATCTACCCAAAAATTCTCGCCTTGCTGCTGGGTTAAGCATTAGCTCTAGTCTCTACAACTATGAAGACTTCTCCCCAGACTATTCTTCCATCTGTCCCCCACTTCACAGAGTAGCCACTAAGAGCAGACGTCTCTTCGGGAGCTCCCGCCACTGCTACAGTCCACTTGAGCCGCTCACCTCACTCAAAAGAGGTAAGCCAGCAAACCTATCACAATGTGTGGCCTCAGAGAAGAGAGGCACGTGTACCAGCCATTTCCAATGTATTCCCTCATCACCAAGTCTCGTCGTTGAGACCTTGTCAAGGAAACATTACTTCAAACCAACTTAGCTCCACTGATGCCTGCAATCAACTGATGACCCTCCAATAAATACCCATCACTCATCCTCCATACTCATCCTCTCCTCCCTCCCACTCCCCATTCCTCCTGGATCCACACACTATGCAAACTACTAACCATATCTTTAAGGTGTGAATGTCTTTCCAAACTTGTTCTAACTCTTGTACTTCACCATACTAAACGATCATTCCCGAGCTGTAGCCAAAAACGGGTTCTTGAAATTCAGTAGAGATTTGATGGGGTAACTAACAGCCTTGTAGCAAGCTTAGGCTATCGTTAGGCTTAGGGCAATCATTTGATCTTGTAGCTCTAGTTGCTTAGCAACTAGAGGTCATAGGCCTTGGTCGGCTTACTAATAACCACCAGCCACATAGACTATACAGACACTACCAACCAACACAGCTTAGACTTGGACACTTTTTCAGAAAGTTTTTCACAGCTTAGACTTAGATGACACTTTTTTGGTCCCTGGGAACCATGGCAACCAAAGATTAGATTCACTGACCTATCAGAATAAAGACGCAATCCTAAACGTGGATCTATGGGACCATTAACAGACTTAAAAAATGTCTACAACATACCCAACGAAGTCCTCAAAGTAGTTCCCAATGGCAACCTTAATGAACTGTTCTCATCTGACTCCCTAGAAAAATTTAGAAATCTGGAGATATCAGCTTCCCCCCCCCCCCTCCTGGCTGAGTACCAAACCAAGAGAACAATCTATGTTCACAGGACCCCATGTGATTATCATGGACCATACAGAGCAGATCATCACTGAAATTGAGAACAAGATCCTAGACCTTAAAATAGTCCAAGCCCTCAGGATCACCAATGAAGGGAGCGCCAAGACCAACAAAGTCTTGAAGCTTACTCTGGCCACAGCTGAACAGGTGTCAAAGGCTTGCTCAGAGGACATTTCCACCTATGGAATTAAATTAGTTCCTGACCAACTCTCATTGCAAAAGTTCCATCAAATTAATCAATGTTTTAAGTACTTTGCATATGATCATTACAATAATGTATATCCGATCAGAACACTCAAATTGCAGTATCTGTGCAAGTGAACACAGTTACAAAAACTGTACATAAATGCGCCCTATGCGAGGGATCCCACATAGCAATTTCCCACCTGTGTGAAAGGAGGAAAGAGACAACCAAAATTGTTCAAGAAAACGAAGCTGAAGCGTGTCGACAGGCCGCCAACATCAAACCTGCACCTCCTCCTCTCAACAATGCCTGGAGCGCATCCATCCAGCAAGCCAACCACTTTCCACCCTTGCAAAACCAACACCCTACCCAAACGGGAAGAACCCAATCACCTAACCCATCTCTAACCCTACAAGTATCACCAAGCAAATCCCAAACCAGCACCAAACAGTGACAGGAAGTCACCCTCTAATAGCACAACCCCAAACCCAAACACATTGCAACATGGGTGTAAAATTGCTGGAATTTGCAAAAACTGTTGTCAAGGACGACCCAGTACACCTGTTGGAACTCTGGAAGTCGCATAGGAAAGACAACATCCTTTTTGAAATTGACGTCTCCCAAATCACTCTGGCCCATACTAAACTCGATTGGAAATAGGCCTACCTCTCGAGCACAAGCCCCTTCCAACCAAGCCCTCACCTCCAGCCCCTCCTCCTCTGCAGTCATCGCCCTCCCCACCCCTCTTCCATCTTCCTCAGCTTCTTTACCCCACAAGACACCTCAAACCCGGCCTCCCCCTCCCACCCTCATCCCTGCCCAGGGCATCCCACAGCCCATTCCCCAACCCTGCACCCCTTCCACAACTCTCCAATCGCTAGACAGGTCCCCAACTTCACCCCCGCCCCAACTACGGCGGTCGGAGATCGCAATCAAGGCCTACACTCTGACACGGAGACTGAAGAAGAAGACTCTTCCGAATTCTCGGAATGTAGCAGAGTCGAGCGATATGAGTGTGAATGTTGACGAAAACAACGAATGCCACGAACCCCAGGCTTAAGCAAACTCTTCCAAGGCCACATGAATACTAACCCCCCTGACCGAGACTGCCCCAACTGATCCTAGTCCTCGCTCTGATTCCGAACCCTTGCAAAGCCCTTACCATTTCCGGCACCAACCCAAGCAACCCAAACAACAAAATGTACAGTGGGGATTTTAATCATTCAAATAAACATCAGGCACTTCATCAACAACAGGTACCTCCTCTCCCTAGAGGTAGTTAGGCTTAACCCAGACATTATACTTCTCAACGAGACAGCAGCCCGGCACGACCAACACATCTCTCTTTGAAGGTTTAACACAATGAAACTTAACAGAAGGATGCACAATCGGGTGGCAATAATAGTAAAAAAGTGTCTCTCCCTTCGCCCCATTCTCATTGAAAATGACCACTTCCTAGTGATGGAACTAACATCTAAACATGGACCCATAATAGTCGGCGCAGCATATCTTCCATCCTAGACTGAATTTCCTCCCCTCAATTTTGCTTAATAGGCTACTCGACAGGAACCACCCAACCATCATTGCAGGGGATCTGAATGCTCACTACCAGGCCTTTTCAATGCCCCCAACGGATATGACCTTAAGGGCAGGCAGGTATTCACTTTAATGCAGAACCGGGACCATTCCTTCCAAGGCCCACACTTCAAACACCTTCTTTGCAGGAAACACAAGGGGAACCCCAGATATCGCATTGACTAACAAGGATTGCGAGTTGTTCCATTGCAGGGTGACCTCAGGGAAGAATGTGGGATCGGACCACATACCAGTAGTCATCACTTTATAAACAGCTCTCTTTAGGTTTGTAGCCCCCACCCAGGCCCCAAGCTGGAAATCAATGGGAACACAGGTATACCAAACTTTCCTAGATAATTGAACTGGACAACCTCCCAACCAAGTCAATCGACCAAGCTGTTACCTCCATCCAAAACTGGATTCAGAAAGCAACTGAGGCCACATGTGAAATGTCCAATACCAGCACATACTACCAAAACAAACTCACACACGAAGTCAAAAGGAAAATGCACGAGTACCAACAGGCCTGTTTTAGTCATCAACAAATGTACCAGCGACCAGCCCTAACCCTGCAAAATCTCAGAAAAGAAACTATTGCTCTAACATTAACCCACAGAAAACACATCTGGAGTAATCTATTGTGCAAGCCAACCAATATAAAAGAGAGCCTGGAACCTTTTGGTGGAAGATCAAAAGGTTTATGGGGTTGTCTAGACCGTGCCTCTTTCACCTCGACCACACATTCATAGATGAAGATGACGAAGAACAACATGAAGATGACGAAAAACAACATGAAGATGACGAAGAACAACATGTCAATGTCGAAGGCCCACAGGAGCAGGCTGACCTCATGGGAGTTGTTTGGAGAGAGACGCTCACGCCTCGAAAAACAGAGCCTTCAACAACGTCACTACAACCGAGTCAATAAATGGACCACAGAGAATGCTGACTTCATCCTCAGTACCCGGTAGTCGTCCTAACCAACCTACAAAACGATCATCCGCTTACTAGATCCATAAAAATGGTCGAGATGAGAGCGATCATCAAGAAAATCCGAAACAGGGCTCCAGGACCATCGAGGATAAGTGATAGACAGATCCAAGTTCTTCCAGGAAACCTCTTACACTCCGTATCAAATATATTTATTGAAATGCTGGCAATGGGCAATATCCCTGTGACCTTTACATCCACTAACATGATATTCATCCTCGAACCAAGGAAAGATGCCCACCAACCAGGCAACTACTGCCCTATCTCCCTCTTCGACACAATAGGAAAATGCTTTTGGAAAATAATATCCAACAGAATAAACTACTATATGAAGTACAACACCCTCTTCACTGAAAAGCAGTTCGGCTTTAGATCTTACCGATCAACCCAAAATGCAATCAATATCATATATGATGCTGCCTCCTCAATCAACCCACCTTGATTGCAACTAGAGATGTGCACAAGACCTTCGATAGCCTATGGCACAACGGCCTGGTGAACAAGCTAGCAGACCTACCATCCCAAACCTGGACTCTTCTCAGACTTGTCAGGAACTTCCTGAAAAACAGAGGAGTCATCCACTTCTTCAATGGGCTGACGGCGGTATCTTTACTCCCACAGCGAGAGTGCCACAAAGGTCGTACCTGAGCCCGGTGCTCTTCATTATTTCCGTAAATGACCTACCTCAGCCGGAGTATAGACACACCATCATCTTCCAATTTATGGACGACGTCACCCATGTAATAACCTCCAACCCCAGCAGCCAAACAATGAAACATGCAACAGTCACCAGGAAGGCAAACATCGAACCAGGAATTATGAGAGGAAATGGAGGATCACCACAAACCCCGACAAGATACAAATAAGTACAATTGGTTTTATGGCATATACAATCAAAAACGAAGATGGAGTGCGTATGAGGGGTGAGCCCATTGCCATTTCCGAAGCCAACACAGTGCTAGGGTATAACCTCAGAATTCTAAACTCCACTCAGTATGTCTCAGAGAGAACAGCAATAGCCAAAAGATCCCTGGCGAAGCTCTTCTGCTTCCACCAAGCCCCTGTCCCTGACAGACAAAGTAAGAACCGATCCAAATTCACGGAGTCCTCAAAATGTCACGAGTAAACATCAGACTTAGTTGCCTAGCAAGAAAGCAGCTATAATCGTATGCAACAGCTCAATAGTTCTGGAACGAGAAAATCTACATGTAGCCATTAACACAACCAGTGACTATGAGATTTAAGAGCCCCCACACAGGACCAGAAGAATCACTATCCAGCAAAAAGTTATAAGGTTCATTCAAACCATAAATTCTGAACGGATTGCCAGAAGATGCAGACAAGTGGGTCCTCCCTGACACAATATTAAAAAAATACAAAAACGAATACAACTCAAAAACCAACCACTTGGGCTGGACCGTAGAGCGACGGTCTTGCTACATGCAGGTCGGCGTTTAATCCTCGACCGTCCAAGTGATTGAGCACCATTCCTTCCCTCGATGTTCCATCCCAAATCCTTATCCTGACCCCTTCCCAAGTGCTATATAGTCGTAATGGTTTGGTGCTTTCCCCTGATAGTTCCCTTCCCGTAAAAAAAAAAAAAATTGTAGCTGCAAGCAGTGCTGTTAGCCTAATGATACTGAGGAAGGTCTCCTCTAGCCAGCGCCATCGGATTAATATTACCCAGACATAGCTTAGTCACCCACAAAAACCAGCCTAGCCAGTGTACTGACATACCCATAACACACAAAACGAACATATGACCTACACCTCATGCTAACCCATGGTGGCTAGGCCACTGAACTTTCTATCCTTCCTCATTCCCAAACCCCATCTTCTTCCAGAATTCCTATTCCTCATCCTTCTTCCTTCTCAACACCTTCTCCAAGCTGTTTGGACATCGAACTTCGAACTCCACTTCCAACTTCCTCTTTACTTGTACAATTCATTGATTGATTGTCTCCACAAGGAAGGTAATGCATAGTTGGCATGCAAAATATATTTTATGAGCACAAATGACCATTCATAGCAATGTTGGTATTTTAAATATATTACTAGAATTTGGAGCTTTATGAAGGACTTATTGCACTTAAAACCAAGGTTCTTTAGAGATATTTGTCATTTCATGTAGATATTTCATAAACTAATGTTTCATTTAATATAAAGTTCACTAATGCTACACTGTCCTGTAAATACATGGTTCATGGACCCCAGGTGGAACCTCAACACTTAACAGTATTGCAGAAGAGCATGTAAGATCAGGTCTTGCTGCTGTGGGCTACTATTCCCCCACACTATAACATTGTATGTCCTTGTATGTGGGAGGCACTCACAAACGCGTTGTCACAAGGACCCATTATATAAACATCCACAAACATTTAAACAAGATGTATTTTCTTAAACATTTCTCATGAACTATGGGCACATCCTTAATATAGATAGGCATCCGTCATTCCTGTGGGGGTTATGGAGTTGTGCCCTGGGTGTCTAGTTGTTGTAGTCTAGTTGGATGCAGTGCCTGCTGTGGCTGTGAAGGCTCACCCGAGAATGACAGTCCCGACTGCAGCGAGTGCAAATAAACGCTGAAGCGGGTGCGTCTGACAATGGTCGAGACCTCCTCTGAAGTCTATTATCCTCTGCCTGCCTCTTCAGTTCATCATAAATTAGCTGGAGTAACCCTTCTGCACTTTGCATCTCCAGGCAAATCTGTCCGCAGCTGCTGCCTCCAAAGGGTTGATGTCGATGTTCATCTGCTTGAGGTCGTGTTTAAGGCATTATTTGAAACGCAGCTGAGGTCTTCTGGTGGGTCTCCTTCCTGATGCCAGTTCTCCATACAAGAGGTCCTTCGGTATGCGGCCCATCGACCTTGCGTGTGACATGTCCCAGCCATCGCATGCGTCTCTGCTTCAGGAGAGTGAACATTGAAAGGACTCCTGCTCTCTCGAATACTGTGCTGTTGGTGAAGTGATCTTTCCATGTGATGTCAATGATGCGTCTCAGGTTCTGCATGGCAATCTCGTCAGGAGCTGTCTCTCCTGGCGAGAGCGCAGGGTCCAGGATTCCGAGCCGTGGAGAAGAGTACTCACCACACATGCCATGTAGACTTGTGTCTTGGTATGCACTGTCAGCTTGGCATTTTCCCAAACACGCTTTGTGAGCCTGGCCAGTGTTGTTGCGGCCTTCCCGATATGCCTGTAGAGCTCAGTGTCTAGGGAAAGGATGTCTGAGATTGTGGAGCCCAGGTACACAAACTCGTGAACTGCCTCCAGCACATAGTCTGCTATATTAATACAGGATAGCTCATTGACGTCTTGTCACATCACCTGTGTCTTCTTCAGGCTGATTGTCAGGCCGAATGAGGAACAGGCTGCGGCAAAGTGGTCGAGTAGCTGTTGCAGGCCTTCTGCTGTGTGTGTGGTGATCGCTGCAGTCGTCGGCGAAGAAGAACTCCCTGAGGATTCGCATCTGCACTTTCGTCTTTGCTCGGAGTCTGGATAGATTATAGAGCTTTCCATCAGATCTTGTATGGAGATAGGATGCCTTCTGTGGATGTTCCAAAGGCATGCTTGACGAGGATCGCGAAGAAGATGCCGAACAGGGTTGGAGCAAGAACAAACCCCTGTTTAACACCACTGTTGATGTTGAATGGTTCAGAAGTTGAGCCGTCGTACATGACTGTCCCCTTCATGTCCTTGTGGATCGATTGTATCATGCTGAGTAGAGTGGGTGGGCAGCCAATTTTGGCCAAGATCTTGAAGAGTCCGTCCCTGCTCACGAAGTCGAAGGCCTTTGTAAGGTCAATGAAGGCGATGTACAAGGCTTTTCTCTGCTCCCTGCACTTTTCTTGAAACTTTCTCAGGGAGATTACCATGTCAGTGGTCGACCTCTCTGCTCGGAAAGCACACTGTGACTCAGGGTACACTTTTTCGGCAAGTATCTGAAGCGTGACCAAGACGACCCTGGCGAAGAGTTTGCCGACGACACTGAGGAGGGAGATGCCGCGATTGTTGTTGACATCGCTTCTATCACCTTTATTTTTGTAGAGAGTGATGATGTTTGCATCTCTCATGTCTTGTGGCACCGAGCCTTCCCTCCAGCACTCGCACAGAAGTTCATAAAACTCAGTTTTAAGTGTTCCACGAGCGCACTTGAGAACTTCAGGCAGGAATCCAGTCGTCTCCTGGGGCCTTCCAAGAGGAAAGTGAATCCACTGCTTTCTCAACTTCTTCCACAGTTGGTTCAAGATCAAGTTCTTCCATGATGGGCAGGCACTCAATTGCATCCAAAGCCTCTATGCTGACCAAGTTCTCTCTGGAGTAGAGTTCAGAGTAATGTTCCACCCAGCGATTCATCTGTTGATCACGGTCTTTAATGATCTCTCAAGTGGCTGACTTCAGAGGAGCTGTCCTGTTTTGAGTAGGTACTGTTGCCTGTTTGATCCCTTCGTACATGCCTCTTATGTTGCCGAGAGTGGCTGCAGTCTGGATGCTGGAACAGAGTCGAAGCCAGTAATCGCTAGCACAGCGCCGCAGTTTGTTGAACTCTACTGAGGGCAGTACGGAGGGCCTGTTGGTTCCTTTCTGGGGGCAGGTTCTTGTAGCATGAGAGAGCTCGTTTTTTTCCTCTGCGAGGGGTAACAGTTCCTCTGCACTGGCCTCGAACCAATCTGCTGACTTGTTCTGCCTCTTACCGAAGGTGGATATGGCGGTGTTGAAAATAGTGCCCGAGATGTGACTACCTCTCACTTGCGATATCGCAGGGTGGTACAGGAAGGGCATTTACCTTCACAGCAGTTAATTCCTCCACCTTGTGAAGGTCATGGATCTTGTTTATGTTAATGCATGGTCTTCCCTTTTTTGCTCTGTGGATTTTCCGGGATTGGAACTTTACTCTGCAAACGACGAGAGAGTGATCGGTGTCACAATCTGCGCTCTGGAAGCTGTGCGTCAGTTTGACGTTTCTCAGATTGCTACGCCCCGTAAGCACCAGGTCTAGTTGGTGCCAATGCTTAGACCTAGGGTTATCTTGAGCTGATTTCGGGGCTTTAGTGTCCCCGCGGCCCGGTCCTCGACCAGGCCTCCACCCCCAGGAAGCAGCCCGTGACAGCTGACTAACACCCAGGTACCTATTTTACTGCTAGGTAACAAGGGTATAGGGTGAAAGAAACTCTGCCCATTGTTTCTCGCCGGCGCCTGGGATCGAACCAAGGACCACAGGATCACAAGTCCAGCGTGCTGTCCGCTCGGCCGACCGGCTTCCCGGTCTCCATCCTTAATAAAATACTAGTATATATAAAGGTGCAACAGTATCACATAAACAATTATAATTGTGATGTCTTAGTGTTGGGATAATACATAAAAAATTAACATGGTTGTGGACTCCTGGTTCAACCTTGACAACTAGCGGACGTCTGGACACCTGCTCCGCCTGGGAGCCGCCGGATCACATTCTGTTTCGCGATTTTGGATTATGATACTGCCGTTTGTCATTCCTATTCAACACCCCAGATTGTTACGACTCCTGGCACACATATCGCCTTGGGTCACAGGATAGTGATAAATTTTGAACGGTTTCTGGCTGGTTCTCCCGGCGTGGTGACAGTGTCAGGCGCTGGCTTGCTCCAAGAGGTGCCGGGAATTGGTGGGTGGGTCTTGGTGGGCTCCTGGTGTGCCCTCAGACGCGGTGGGTGGTACTTTCTGGTAGTCCATTTCGATTTATTGGTACTTTTTGGTGGACCATCATGACATATAAATTTTTTCTGGTTATCCATCACGATATATCGGCACTTTTTGGTGGTCATCACGACATATTGGTACTTTCTGGTAATCTATCACAACATAATGGTACTTTCTGGTGGTTCATCACAACATATTGGTACTTTCTGGTAGTCTATCACTTCATAATGGTACTTTCTGGTGGTCCATCACGACGTCCTGATACTTTCAACTACATAGTTATATCACCTTATATCTCTTCCGTCACTCCTAGAGTATTACCAAGCAATAAACCATATACGACTTGTTTACACTGCACGGCTCGTATCTTAGCTTGGACATAAGGCGTATCCACAATCAGGTGTACCTCTACCATGTCCCTACTGCTATCATCTAGGTACCTCACACAGATGTTTCTACCTGTTTCACAATCAGGATTGACTAGGCTTCTTCTCACCATATTGATAGTGGCTCCTTGATCTATGATGATTTTCGCCCCTCACTGTTCCGAAAACTGTAAGGAGTCTCTTCCTTCCACTACTGACGTGATCCCTGCAATTTGGGCATTCATTTTCTTGCTTCTGTCAGCAGTTCACTTCCTGCACTCTCCTGCTCCGTGTCCTGGTAAATTGCGGATATAACACCTAGGTCCATGACCTTTGGGTTGTTGGTTGTTTACCTGTTGCCAGTTACCCTGGGGTTACGCTCCTCTGACAGAGGCTGGAGTGAAACGTTTAACAGTTGTCACAATTTCCTTCGTTGGTCTGCTTGCCTCTCAACACAGATCACAATATCAAAGAAATCAAAGGCTAATTAATGATCACATCATAATTAAACCCAGGGTATCACAGAGACGACCACACAATAGACTTACTCAAATTCTGGTTTCTCTGGAACGAGATAAAACAGACATGAAAAATCTATGATAAGTATTGTATAATTTAACCATACAACAAAACACTCATTACAAGACAACTAAATGTGTAATTAGGTCTAACCTATACACACTCAGAGACGAATTACAGTAATCACTCGGAAAAATGTAATCATCACTTTTAACATGCTTTCCTCGACTACTTTCTCACACCCGTAACAGGTGATAACAAGACAACATCGTCAGAAGGCTGATATGAAATCAACACAAGGAAATATGAACAACAAAAATACAGAGCTAAAATTATAGTACCTACATATAAGACCGGCCTTCTCTCTCAAACTCTCCCATACATATAGTAGTTGAATTGGCAGTTGATTGAGGATCTAACTCAGCTCTTTCCGCACGTGGTGACATGCGAAACCACGTGGAGTATGACGTGACCAAACGGTATTGGCATCTGTTAAATCAGGTTCCCGGCGCGGTATGACAAAGCTGGGAGGCGAGGTATGAGCACCCACTGGGTGGGTGGGTGTGTGCGCGAGACACAGGGTGATGTAAACACGTGTTAGAGCAAACGGGCGACAGGCCCTGATGGCGGGAAAAACATTATATCACCAAATTGTCTGTAAAGCAGTTATTTCGCCCAGGAAAATTCGCAGCTTACTGGGTACAATTGCTTAACCTTTCAAGATCACTTCTCATATTACTAGGGTGACGGATGGTTACGTTTACTGGAGATACATTCTGATGTAGTCTGTTTCACTCTGCGGGTGATCACGAGCTACTCTCTCTTTCTCTATGTCTCGAATCACAATTAACTTCAAGAATATCGCAAACTGGATTCTGACAGCAATGCACGGAAGAGGGACTCCAAGTGGATTAACGAGGTGAGGCTTACCGTCGCATAAACGTAAATCTGTGCTATTTGGCCGATAGCACAATCTTTCACGCCCGACAAGGACGGGCAACAACTTCAGAATGCTTGAACAGTGTGGGCCGGCATAGGCTGCCGCTCCCACACTCTGTCCTCTTGTCTCTTCAAATGAGCCAATCAGAGGGTAAGCCCACAGTGCCTCCTCCACTCACAGCCTTCCCTTGGGTGGCATGATATCTCTGACGTCACTGGAGCAGGCCTGGTTTATACAGGTGGCGAGGGGACGTTAGTCCTCCACACCGCAAAATCTCTCTTCTACCACTACACTCTATTTCTGGATAGTTCACCCCAAGGAGTTAACTAATGCAATATACATATCATTGGCTGCATTATCCTTATAAAAAAACGTCACAATGGCCATCGTGGTTTTAGCTGACAGCAGATGACATATACTGTCTGGAGATACCCTACATGGAATCACTACGTTCATAATAACGACCTTAGCCTTGGTGCACTTGACCGGTGCACTCATGTGAGGAGGTTGAAAATGGCGGTGTGCACTCTGCACCACACATTTTAATCTAGCTGGTGTTCTATAGTTCTCACATTTATAGTTACCTTGTATTTTTCTGGATTTTGATGTCAAAATTAGCTATACTACTGTGAAGAAATCCACAAGGGGCGAGATGAGGGTTTGATCGTACGTCCGGGATGAACCCAGACGTGCTTTAGTTGACTGCGCCACGACATGGGTAAAAGAATTGCAACCTGGATAATATATCACGCTATTGTGATTTCTGTGTGTAGTGTACTACTGTGCTTTAGGCTACTCTCCCTTGCGTCGTTGCTGCTCTTTGCTTGAGTGCTTTAGACTTGGGAAATCGGCTTGAGGGAAATCACTCCCGCCGACGGGCAATTCAAAAGTGGTTCCCATCCTACAATAATTGGTGAAAATAATTATTTTTCCTTTTATTTACTTTCTATCAATTTAGACCTATGCTTTGGTCCAGAATTTGGACTGCTATTGTTTTTCTGTCATTAAAAAGTTTCCTTTGGATCCATTACATAAGCTGTTATAATGGTCTTCTGTCATCGGCTTCACTCACATCAATAGTTTATGCAGCTTTAAGACTTCCGTAACTAAACTGCCTCACTTGGACACTTTATTAAATATGCTACAGTCTCGACTGGACCATATGTAGTGCTGGTGGGTCGCTGTTAATTATTAATATTTTTAATAGGGAATAAATAATTTTTCTAAAGATTATGTATATATTTTGATTTTTGAAAGCGCATCATCTATAATTTTAGCGGTGAACGTATAATTATTACAAGGATCATATTATAATTTCGTTTCTAGGCGTTAAATTTTTATGTGAATTTCGTGTTTACGAGGCAAAATTTGTACGTACACGTAATGTTCATTGAACGGTTAAAAGTAAATTTGGAGACTCCAATACAGTCTGCCATTTTTGCAAATTAAAGTTTCTTCACGATTGATGATCCTCAGTTGTGTTGTTCAACCACAATAACTATACAAATATGAAGCCAAATACACTATGTAATGAGGTCAGTGTGTAGTAGTGATTCCTGCAGAGAATGTGAGATGTATGCAAATTCTGAAGCTTAGTCTTCAGCAGTGAGTCAACAACAAACAATGAGGGATTTATAATTTCTAATCCACCTTTGTTGTAGTGAATTGACCCACGAATACGGGAGGTAAACCTACGAATCATAGTCAGGGCTTTAGTTATATAATAATAATAATTATTCAAATCAAATCAAATGTTTATTCACTTAAAAGTACATACATACAAGATGAGTTACAAACATAACGTTGGATTTCTAGACAGAACTAGTACATACACTGCCTAAAGCTACTAATACGCACAGCGTTTCGGGCAAACGCCCGAAATAAACGCGTGAAATTATTATTATATAACTACAGCCCTGACCCTGACCCCTGAGAATATTTCCCTCATTATCGTACTGGACGTGAGGAAGTTTAACCCCTGCTTGGGGGGCATTTGTATAATAAAGTTAAGACCTCCACAATCGATCCATTGCAGGTTGCGAACACCAATAACCTAACCAATCAGCAAGTTACCTGGAAAGTGTGCCCCATGCAGTGTTCAACAAGAAAAATATATCCTGTAACCCTTCATATGTCAATCACAGAAGAGGTAAATCAGCAAACCAAGCGCAGAGTATATGTCAGAAGAATACATATTGCCACCAAGGAATTATATTAGAATACTGTGGATGGGATGTGTGCAATTGAGGGAAGATACGTGCATTATTAATGTGACACATCGGAGGGGTGATACATGCACAGTGAAGGTGGTACTGTCCACTGAAACATTCATTATATGTTTGATACATGTAATGTTGGAGTGATACGTTCAGTGTCTTACGAATATAATGCAATAAGTAAAACAATGTGGATGTGGATGCAATACGTAATACATAACTGTGATACATCAAATGAGAGAATAATATGTGCAATATTAGTGATTTTCAGAATGAATGTGCAACACGCATACAACACAAATGTGATACATACAATGTAATTGTAACTTATAACATTCAAGTGAATCCACGAACAATGCACGACTCAGGATATATATATTTTATAAATAACCTAAAAGGGTGTACCACCACTGGTGCAAGTGTAGGGACCAATAGCCTCGGAGAAGAAAATAAAGAGTACTCAGAGAAGACCTTGTTGATCCTCACTGAACACCTTGACATTTTCTTCTCCTACCACCCCTATTATTTTTGTATGTGTGTATATATCTAACTTTATTTTAAAATTTCATCACACAAAAAGGATTACAACATGTGTTACATGCAGGGTACAAGGCTACTTGTCACAGGTTGTAGAGTTCCTTCAGCTCCTCAGATTGGATGGCAGAAACCATGGATGCAGTGAGCATTTCCTCTCTGGATCGCCACACTTAGGCGCTGGAAGAGGAAACTGGCTGCTCTAGGGGTCTCTAGTTGTAACAGTTAGCTTGGAATCCAGCTTCTTAAAAAAATTAGCAGCACTTCTACCCCAAGCACCAAGTGTCTCTGAGGCAATGAGGACATAATTGTAGTGGTGATCAACATCTCTGAATTTACGCGACTTGGCTGCTTCCCGGTGATTGGCAGCGCCTCCTGCCTGTGCAGCACTGAAGTCAACATAGGTGTTGGCTAAAGTTGAAATGCAAGTGTAGTCCCACACCAACTGTCTACCACTCTTCCAGGGGTTTACCGTGATCCCGTCTGGGCGACCGACAGGCTCATCAGAGTTGCGAGGCATTAGGTAACGGGGCTCTCTCTCTGCTGGATAACCGGCTGTGGTAAGGCTTCTCTTAATAATGTCATTAACCTCGCCGTGTCTTGCATGCCATCCTCCTGTCCTTTGGCAGAGAAGGCCATGCCGTCCGTACCTGTCGGCCACTGCCTCGCCGCAAATACACCTGTATTCGGTATGGATTGGGGCAGCGAGGCGGAGAGCCACCGCAATTTGGAGGGAATGCGGTGTGAGACGAGTGCCGGTTGCTGACATTGGGGTTGCTAATAGGAAGTCACCTGCATGGGGAGCTGCTACAGCTATAAGTGGGGCAGGGCCATGTGGTGTTGTCGGAGCTTATAGGCCTGTTGCAGCTGCTTGGTCGACAATGCAGCGATCCCAGCTGGATTGCTTGTGAGCTTCAGAAGGAGGCGACTGGGGTGCCGGTCCTGCAAGAGGGGCCCATTTGGTGGTGCAGACCGTAAAGCTAGGATCATGTACCCCTGCCCGTTGACCTAGGTACTCAGGTAGGATTTCCTCAACCAGGTTGTCAGATGTCATTGAAGAGGACAAGAACGCTGGTACAGCAATTTGTGTTGTTGTGTGAACGCTGAGGCCCCCGAGTCTGACATAATGGGAGGCTTGTTTCCACCGAGTCGCTGAGAGAAAGGTTGAGGGCATTTTCAAACATTGATTTCAGCAAGCTGTCGTACTCTTCTAATTTAATAATATTGAAAGATGGCGAACATCTAAGAAAGTAGGTCAGCCTGGGGAGGGACAAGCATCTGGTGATGAGGTAAAGTGCATCATGAGCATCGATGTCTTCAATTCTCTCGTTCATCCTCTTCAGGTCAGTGATCTTCTTACACAGGACCTCGTCGATGGCATTCCCTCCAAGAGGAGTTCTTAGGAGTGTGCTGTCCTCATGGTTTGTTAAATGGATATCCAGCAGAACTCCCTTTATTTGCTCTATAATGTGCTGGTTGGTGAAGGTTATTTCGCACTTGGAAGGGTTCAGAGTGAGGCCTAGACTTGCTCCTTGCTCCTGAATTATTCTTATGTCGTCCAAGAATGAGGCTGGGGAGCCGGCTAGAGTACCATCGTCCAAAAATCAAATGTTGAGCTCACTGGACAGGTTATCTGTGACTTCCTTGATAACTAGGCAGAAAAGAAAAGGAGCAAGGGGGTCACCCTGCTGGACATCATCTTGTGATTCAATTTCATGTTCCCCAAAAAGCAGAGTTAGATTCTTGCTGTAGCATGAGTTTACAAACGGGTAGAGGGAAGGAAAAAGGCAATGAACTGCACTGAGTACTGCATCCCTTCTAACCAGATTGAAAGCATTTTTGAAGTCCAGCTTTATCAGGGCTTTTTCATCCGTAATGTTGGCAATGTAGGCTCTAGCTGCATGAGCCGCTGCCTCACACCCTTGGGGAATGCCAAACCGAAGCTGTTTGGCTTCAGCATGTCGGCTGCTGCCTGACTAACTGCTCTAGCAGCAGCCTTAGCGACGAGCACGCCGGAGTGAATTGCCCACAGCTATCGGTCAGATTCCTCCATTTTTTTTCCTCAGGGCACAGAGGGTAGCACCAAAAAAGAGAGGCCGTATGGTCTCTGGTATGTTGCCAGCTAGACGTGTGTTGGCGAATCTAGTTAGTTCCACCAGGAGGCCCTGTGCAATGTCTCCCAGTACAGGGTTGAGCATTTGTTTGATGTGGTTGGGTCTTAGTTCTGTGAACCCACCTGCTGATCCTGGTGGGAAGGATAAAGCTGCTTTATGCACCATGGATTTGAGCACACACAGGGGTTCTGCTCTGGTGACACCGACTAGGGGAACACTGTCGTCACGAGGAGCTCTGGGTGGGTGTTTTTCCCTCAGGGCTTGTGCTGTATCGGCATCCCTGGTGGCAACTGTGTCGTCACTGGTGATGACTCTGATCGCCCCTATTGTGTTGCCTTCTTCTATTTTCTTGCTGACTGTTGCTCTGATTTTGGATGCCTCGGTTCTGCTGTTGATACCTTTCCTGCCGTGGGTGTTTTTGGCACGGGTGGGGAGGGGTGCCTGGTTGTCCTCTCTAGGAAAACTATTTATAGCCATAATGACCGACGAAGCTAGTGATGTCTCTCTCCTTGCAGGGACAGCTAGGCATAAGTTTCCAAACAGGAGAAGGTTGTGCCATGCTTGGATGGTTCCGGGGGAGTCATTGACCTTTTTCAAGAGGCTGGATAGTTTGGCTGCTGCCTGGGGCCGGGCAGCTTTGGGGATGTGCTGCAAGGTTCCAACCGATGCTGCTTTGATGGCTTCTAGTAGATTCTCAGTCTAAATGAAGCTGTTGGAGGTGTTTTCCCTGACTGCTGGAGTGGGGCCTTGATTGATACCCTCCTTGGGAGGGCGCCACATACCCGGACAATCGGTTCCGTTGTGAGCATGCTTGCGCACATCTCCGTTACGCTTGAGTCTCCACACCTTGTCACACACTTTGCATGTGCCATACCTGTCGTCGATTGATGGCTCCTCTTGGCTGAGAGAAGCCTGGCTGTCAGTCGTGACCTGCGACATCGGTGGGCGCTTGGCGGGCGCTGGGTGGGCGCTGGGCGGAAGTAGCGTGAGGGGGGTGGGCACAGGGAGGTAGCGGTTGGGGTGGGGCAGGGGTGGGTGGGGGGGGAGCCTCTTGGGTTGGATGACGGTTCACACTAGCGGGTATGGGGAGGGGGGGGGGGGGACACTAACACGTTTGTATAATTTCGTGATATATCACTGCACAATATTATCTGGTTCACTGTGAGCTCGATGCACTTAAAACACGATACCTGTTTCCCGAGAGCCAAGGTATCTATTTTTTCAGGGATATTTTCATAAACACTTACACACTGGTCACCCCCCTCGACTGATCGCACAACAACACTCCATCCCCTCACCCCCCACGACCATAACCGAGGGAGCCCCTCAGGGCGCCCTTGTTGGCCCTTACTGCAGTTCAGACGATTCCACACTGCCAATCCACTTGTTTGATTGTTTTTGGTTGCGATAGTTCACCCTGGACACTTCCCGCCACCCTCACACCTTCCCAGGATGTTCACACTGCACACTGTTGAGTCTGGGCCCCGTGAGGTCAGGATGTCACAAGATAATGGCACATGGCCGGCAGAGCCTATATATAAGGGGGGTACCACCACTGGTGTAATTATAGGGACCCACAGCCTCAGAGAAGGGAACACAGAGCACTCAGGGAAAAACTTGACATTTAACTCTGAATGCGAAAGAGTGTTCACTTCTCCTACCACCCCCTTTTTTTTTTATTATGATGTACACTTTATTATGCAAGGTTATACAGTTACATATCTGATTTCATACAAAAAATGAACATTAAGAGGACACAAGAAAAAGTTCGCTTCCTAGAGGCTGTAGATTTCCTCGAACTCCTCCGACGCCGGGCAGGAACCGAGGATGCAGCGGGCATTTCCCCTCTGGATCGCGACACTGAGGCGCTGAAAGAGAAAACCTGCTGCTCTAGGGTCTCTTGTGGTGTCAATGAGCTTGGAACCAAGATCCTTAAGAAACCTTCTTGCACTCTCACCCCATGGGCCTAGGGTCTCAGACCCTATTGGAACGAAATTGTACCTTTGATCTAATTGCCTGTACTTGACTGACTTTTGTTTTTCTCTGTGTGTCGCTGCGGCTCCTGCCGTGCCGGCAGAGAGGGTGATGTATGTCGTTGCCAGGGTGGATACGCAAGTATAGTCCCATGCTAACTGCCTGCCACCCTTCCACGGACGCAGTGTGATTCCGTCTGGTCGGCCGGCAAAGCTAACAGAGTCACGGTTCAGTAGGTTGCGGGGCTCTCTCTCCGCTGGACACTGAGCAGAGGCAAGGCTTCTTTTAATGATGTCGTTGACTTCGTCGTGTCTAGTGTGCCAACCACCCGATTTTCCACAGTGCAGGCCATGCAATCCATATTCGTCAGCATCTGCCTCGCCGCAAATACACCTGTGAACAGTGTGGATAGGGGCAGCAAGGCGGAGAGCGACTGCAATACGGAGCTCCTGCGGATCAAGACGTGTGCCTGTCGCAGACATAGGGACTGCCAGAAGGAAGTCCCCTGCAGGATGTGTCAGGATGTCACAAGATAATGGCACATGGCCGGCAGAGCCTATATATAATATATATATATATATATATATATATATATATATATATATATATATATATATATATATATATATATATATATTGGTAGCAGTCTTTCCTGTATTTTTTTTTTTTTTTGAGATATATACAAGAGTTGTTACATTCTTGTACAGCCACTAGTACGCGTAGCGTTTCGAGCAGGTCCCTGGAATACGATCCCCTGCCGCGAAGAATCGTTTTTTCATCCAAGTACACATTTTACTGTTGCGTTAAACAGAGGCTACAGTTAAGGAATTGCGCCCAGTAAATCCTCCCCGGCCAGAATACGAACCCATGACAGCGCTCGTGGAACGCCAGGCGAGTGTCTTACCACTACACCACGGAGACTGTAGACATATATTATTAAATATGACCGAAAAAGTAAGATTAATAATTCTAACACGAATTTTCTCGATCTTTCTTATGTTTCTTTTCACTGTTGATGGTAATTGAAAAATCAATTCTCCAAAATTCATGAATTTTGGAGAATTGATTTTTTGGAGTAGTCTCCTCCTGGGTTGGAGTAGTCTCCTCCAACCCAGACGATATCTGCGTTGGAGGAGACTACTTCACACTTGGAAGGGTTCAGGAAGAGACCCAGGCTTACTTCTTGCTCCGTTATTTTCCCGATATCTGCCAAGAGGTGGTCTACGGTGCTAGTGCCATCACCCAAAAACCAGATTTTGAACTCGCTGGACAAGCTTTCGGTGATTTCTTTTAAGACTAAGCTGAAAAGAAGGGGGACAAGAGGATCACCTTGCTGAATACCTTCACATGATCTGATTTCATGTTCACCAAAGAGCAATTTTGACTCACCACTGTAGCACGATAGTATGAACGGGTAGAAATGGCCGGAAATGGCGATGTACGGCACAAAGTACTGCATCTCTTCTGACCATATTGAAGGCATTCTTAAAGTCCAGTTTGAGCAGGGCCTTTTGCCATCACCCAAAAACCAGATTTTGAACTCGCTGGACAAGCTTTCGGTGATTTCTTTTAAGACTAAGCTGAAAAGAAGGGGGACAAGAGGATCACCTTGCTGAATACCTTCACATGATCTGATTTCATGTTCACCAAAGAGCAATTTTGACTCACCACTGTAGCACGATAGTATGAACGGGTAGAAATGGCCGGAAATGGCGATGTACGGCACAAAGTACTGCATCTCTTCTGACCATATTGAAGGCATTCTTAAAGTCCAGTTTGAGCAGGGCCTTTTCATCAGAAATGTTGGTGATGTATGCTCGTGCTGCATGGGCAGCCGCTTCACAGCCTTGGGGGATTCCAAATCCTAGCTGGATTGGTTTCAGCAATTCAGCCGCTTGCTGGCTGACAACCCTCGTAGCAGCCTTGGCAATCAGGCGTCGGAGAGTGTTGTCAACAGCGATTGGCCTGATTCCTTCGTCCTTCTTTTTGAGAGCATAGAGGGAGTCACCAAAAAAGAGAGGCCTGATGACCTCAGGTATATCACCAGCCAGGCACATGTTGACGAACCTTGTGAGTTCCATAAGAAGATCTTGTGCAGTATCACCAACCGCAGGATTTAACATTTGCTTGATGTGTCGGGATTTTAACCCTGTAAAGCCGCCTGCTGACCCGGGTGGAAAAGAAAGGGCTTCTTTGTAGACCTCAGATTCACCAACGGTTAATGGGTCTGAAATGGTGTCGGCTGATGGCGGAACGATGTTGTCGCCTTGAGGGGCTCTGGGTGGGTGCTTGCTTTGCAGGCCCGTGCTGTGACTGAGTTTTGAGGAGCAATTTTCTGATTTTGTACGTTTCCGGTATGTTGTTGTTACCCTTTCTGCGGTGGGTGTGTTTTGCTTGGAGAGGCAGGCGAACTAGGTTATCCCCACCTTGGGTATTCATTTATCGCCCTCAGGACCGAGGAAGCAAGTGATTTGTCCCTCCTTGGAGGGACGGTGAGGCATACATTGCCAAACAGAAGGACATTATGCCACGCTTGAATGTTTTCCGGGGCATCATTGACCCTTTTCAGATGATTACAGAGTTTGGCTGCTGCATTTGGTCGGGCTGCTTTTGGGATGTGTGGTAATGTTCTAGCAGACGTCGCTATGATCGCTTGGGTGAGGTTTTCAGATGAGATTAGGTTAATGGGAGTCTCTTCCCTAACTGTTAATGGCAGCTGGCCATTGCTTCCCTTTGGAAGCTGGTGGGAACCACTGCATCTTTCCTCGTTGAGGGTGTGAAAGCGGATAACACCACCGTTGGAGTTTATGGCGGTGTTTTTGTTGCATACTCGACAAAAACCTCTTTTAGGAGCAGTTTTTGGCACCTCAAGGCTTGTGGAGTCCTGCCCGACCGCTATATTATATATATATATATATATATATATATATATATATATATATATATATATATATATATATATATATATATATATATATATATATATCCCTAATACACAATTGCTCAAACAAACAGAGCACACACAGCAACGTGTGACCCCTACCGAACTTAACAGATCAGTGAAGACTGCTCTTCACCATCTCCATAGATCAATTAAACAATATCAAGATTGTAAATAAATATAAACCCTCTTAGAGTAAAGAAAAAGAACACATACAATACACTTAGGTAAATACACAAATTCCGGAACATTTGCAGATGTTCAATTATACCAACAAATAATAATAAGTATACATATAAGGAAAACAAGGATCAACAACCACTGCACAGGTTGGCTGCTCTGACGTATATACACGAACACACACACTGAGGTAGGAAGCCAGCCGGCCGTCAGTCGTGCAACAAGCATTTACCCACTCACACAACATAATGAAATATAACATATAAGAATAATACAATACAATAATACATTAATATGCATGTGCATAATAAAAGTTAAATACATATATGCATAAAATTAAATACTGCAGCTGTGTAAAATTGTAATTGAAGTAAATTAAAAATTACAGGTATGAGCTTAGCATAGCCAGTCTGAACTGATGCGCTGGGTTTTCACATTATGTTTATGGACAATAAAGATGAATCGCACTAGAACCATTGCTCTGGAAGGTTCTGGAGCCCCGAATCGGTGCCCAACCAGGATTCTATGAGGACGTTTCCCAACGTCATGAAACTGTCGTACTAAAGAGCTCTTATCCTAACCTACCAGAAAACCCAAAAAAGAAAACGAGACAGTATTTTTATTTCACGAGACGCTACCATTTTCTAGTACGACAATTTTTGGCGTTAGGTAGAGTATGCGTCAAAATGCGACGTTCTATTGGGAGGCCTGATTGCCTTCAGATCACAAAGAAATCACAATGGCGTGATATATCAATGAGAAAATGATTTATGGGCAATGAGGTAACTTAAACCTGCTTACTGGTAAGTCCCAGACACCTGCCTTAACCCACTCAACTGCGATAGGATAAAAGCGTCAACCCGACACTCTTCTGAATTCATTGAGAGGTTCTGGAGGTCCAAACCGGTGCCCAACCAGGATTTTGTGATCCAAAGAAAAGGGGTATGGGGTGTGAACACCATTGTAATAAGTCAAATACATATATCTGTCAGGAAAACAATATTGATTAAATGTTAAAGGATTTAAGATTTATGTTTCAAAATCTTTTTTCTTCTTTGCATGAGACATGAGCATGTCTTCCTAAAAGAGACATGTTGAAACCTAACGGCAACATTTCCTACTAAGGTGATATACAACAACCGTAAAACCATTTCACAGATACAAAGTATCTAAATGTCAACATACTTCAACCAACATGTCCATATATTACAAGTAATCGCTTGTAAAAACTAGAATCTATCTCACATAAAGTTTTCGTAGCTCTACGCACTGTGTTTAAATATGGTATTAAATTACATACATAAGCAGGTGACAAACGAGGCTTACTGTCTCACCAGGAATAAAAGAAACAGACGGGTTACCTTGGAGTTGTTCCGGGGCTTAGCGTCCTTCGCGGCCCGGTCGTTGACCAGGCCTCCTCATCACTGTGTACGGGTGTACACATAAATGGGATCATATTAAAAAACTGTGAAGAATAGAATGCTGGTAACAAGTGTGATTCTCTATATTATTAATGCACATTATTACTATATAAATAGGAATAAAGCTTCTAATATCACGTAAATTTGTAATAATTTTGAAATCATGGCCTACCTGCTTAAGTCAAGCTCTGAGCCACAACTTCACATTACTGAGTGTTGTCAGGTATAATACTCGTATGGGATCATTGTCTATATATAGTAGTTGCAACTTCTTAAAACGGGGGCTTGACATTGCAACATTGACCTCTGGTAGCCAAGCACGTCTATTAAATGTTTATCTACGTCTTAATGTCGATGTCTGTGTCTAAATGTCGATCTAAATGTCTTAAATCTGATCATGTGAATTGTAACCATTTTTTTTTGTACTGCCAACTATCTTTACTATGATAGCCTAGGCTATGATATTTACCAAATACTATTTCCACAGCATCATATTTTGTACCTAGGATTTTTACCTTACACATCTTTGTGAAGTGCGAGATTCCTCACTACTGACTCCTGACCTTTCCGGGATCTCTCCAGATCCCAGCATCAGTGAAGCTTGCAGACTCCTCGAAGATCATTCCAAATCTCGAACATGATTTTGAGGCTCTTCCCGGATCTCGAGTGTTTGCGTAAACAAAAAAAGTTTAATGCTTTGTTAAAACATACTTCAAAACACACTCAAACCTTTGCAATTTTTCATTTTTTTTTTTAATATTTCACCTGTATACATGTAAATCCTATCAAGTAGTTTCAATATTTTAGTATTAGAAATACATTTTCAAAGTGCAGATGGAATTTGAAAATCTGATTAATATATTACAGCTTTCAATAAAATTTTGTATCTGATATGAAATTTTTCCGCAAATAACAATAACATCCAACTAATTTGCATATAAATTTATATATTATATGAGAAGTATTAAATTATTGGTATATAATTGAGACCTGGATGATCTATGTAGTTAATTATATTGTCAGAAGCTGCTAATGTACATGATAGTTTTAATATTTTATTTAAAAAAAAAACTTGGCGATATGGCTGTATGAATGTATTCTGAAATTGGTGATTAAATATTACCAAAAAACTTATATAATAATCTGTAAGTAATAAAAAATCCAATATATTCGAAATCTGTTGCGTCTTTTGCATATCTGAATAAAACTTTAAAGAAATTGCCAAAAAATTGGTCACACACGATTCTTGGGTTTAATCATACAGTCAGTCCATCCTCCTATAACTACAGTACTTATAGTAACTATTTGGGAGAAAGTACCAATATCTAGTCATGGATGAACAGGAATTTGACTTTGTAGTATTGATTTTGGACAAACTAGAAACCTTTAAGCCGCAACATTAATATAAGACCCGACTAATCTAAACTATGCTTAGAATCCTAGGTCTCATACACGCTATCTTAGGACTAATATTATACATATATGTGCCATGCTAGGCTTGGGAATATTTACATTAGGATTTTAGCATGATGTTCCCGGACTCGATAGAGATTTTAGTACAAAAGGTGGTTTACTTTCTTCCCATCACTACTTATGGGTACTTGCTCTCCATCACTACCTGTGGGTACTTTCTCTCACATAGTTACTATGTATACAACCGTTTCACGAGGATATATATACTGTGCTTTAATAGTTTTCACTCATGCCTAAGGGAGCCGGTCGGCCGAGCGGACAGCACACTGGACTTGTGATCCTGTGGTCCTGGGTTCGATCCCAGGCGGCGGCGAGAAACAATGGGCAGTTTCTTTCACCCTATGCCCCTGTTACCTAGCAGTAAAATAGGTACCTGGGTGTTAGTCAGCTGTCACGGGCTGCTTCCTGGGGGTGGAGGCCTGGTCGAGGACCGGGCCGCGGGGACACTAAAAAGCCCCGAAATCATCTCAAGATAACCTCAAGATAGGGTTTAAAATACACGCTTTTATAGTTTAGACATTTGCCCTGCATTTAATAATACGCATTATTATGGTTTACACATATGCTTTTAGTTCATTATTATGGTTTACACATATGCTTTTAGTTCATTATTATGGTTTACACATATGCTTTTAGTTCATTATTATGGTTTACACATATGCTTTTAGTTCATTATTATGGTTTACACATATGCTTTTAGTTCATTATTATGGTTTACACATATGCTTTTAGTTCATTATTATGGTTTACACATATGCTTTTAGTTCATTATTATGGTTTACACATATGCTTTTAGTTCATTATTATGGTTTACACATATGCTTTTAGTTCATTATTATGGTTTACACATATGCTTTTAGTTTAATCATACAATATGTTAAAGCGTTTAGACGCATGTCTGGGTTTAATAATTTTTTTTTTTTTTTTTTTTTTTTTTTTTTTTTGAGATATATACAAGAGTTGTTACATTCTTGTACAGCCACTAGTACGCGTAGCGTTTCGGGCAAGTCCTTAATCCTATGGTCCCTGGAATACGATCCCCTGCCGCCAAGAATCGTTTTTTCATCCAAGTACACATTTTACTGTTGCGTTAAACAGAGGCTACAGTTAAGGAATTGCGCCCAGTAAATCCTCCCCTAATAATAAAATGAGTCAAAATAGTGTAGACAACACGAAAGGCCTTGAACAATCGGGGAAACGAAAATTTATATCTCTTATGTAAGGAATTATAATTAGGGATCACACATACCAAATACCTAACTATTATAAATTGTTTCGAACAGAAGTCACATGTTTTAGAGTTTAGAGTGGACCGCGTTGCTCATTTTGCAAATAAAAAAGATTAATAATTAGTTGGGTACCTGGGAAGATCAGGATTTAACATGCATTTAACATCCTCTTTGAAGCATTAGTAAAGCTTCCCATTTGTCTGTTTCGAAAATGAATTATTTATAGATTTAAGTGAGGAAAGCGAAGCGGGAGAAGAGAAAAGGGGAAGTGAAAGGAGAGAAGAGAGGAATGGAGGGGAAAGCAGAGTATAGGGAAGGGGAAAATTAAAAGAGAGAAATGGGCGGTGGTAAAGTAGAAATGGGATAGGGGGAGAAGTAGAGAGAGAAAGTAAGAAATTAAAAAGAGGACGGAAGAGAAGAGGCGGGCGAGAGTAGAAACAGGAGAATGGGTAGAGGAAGAATACAGCAGAGGATAGAAGAGGAAGATAGTAAGATTAAAAAGATGGGAGGAGAGAGGGGAACAGAAGAAGAGGAGAAAAAGAAGAAATGAACTAACATGAGAAACGGGTAGGGGAGAGAAATGAAAGAGAGGGGAAGAATAAATGAGATAGAGGTGGAGGAGACTAGCAGAGAAAAGAGAGAGAGGAGGATGGAGGAAGTGGAGAGGAGATGCGAAGGGAAGAGAGAGAAAGGGGGCGGGGAGAAGATTGGAGAGGAAGAGAAGTGTGACGAAGGGAGAGGGAAGAATCAGAAATGAGGGCAAATGGATAAAAGCCAAGGAGAGGGAAGATAAAATCGGCAAGGTGGATAAGAGACTTCCAGAGGAAACGAGGATAGAGGAACAAGAGGAAATGGTGGAACGAAGAGACGATAGTGGTAAAAGAGAAGTAGTGTGAGGAGAAGTTAGGTGTGAAGAGCCTAATATCAATGTATATGATAATGAAGCAAATATATTGTCATGTACATCAATACAGATGAATGATTGCCCTTGACAGGAGTGGACGCTCCACCTGCGGTACGCCCAGGCCAGGGATGCTGGGGAGTACGTGTGTCAACTCTCCACCCATCCACCCATGGTCTTCATCTCCACACTCACCATCACACGTGAGTATCCACCAGACCACCAGAGAGAGAGAGAGAGAGAGAGAGAGAGAGAGAGAGAGAGAGAGAGAGAGAGAGAGAGAGAGAGAGAGAGAGAGAGAGAGAGAGAGAGAGAGAGACAGACAGACAGACAGAGAGAGAGACAGAGAGAGAGAGAGACAGAGACAGAGACAGAGAGAGAGACAGAGAGAGAGACAGAGACAGAGACAGAGAGAGACAGAGAGAGAGACAGAGACAGAGAGAGACAGAGAGAGACAGAGAGAGAGACAGAGACAGAGACAGAGACAGAGACAGAGACAGAGACAGAGAGAGAGACAGAGAGAGAGACAGAGACAGAGACAGAGACAGAGACAGAGAGAGAGAGAGAGAGAGAGACAGAGAGACAGAGAGACAGAGAGACAGAAAGAGAGAGACAGCGAGAATGAGAAAGAGAGTGAGAGAGAGATAGAGAAAGAAGAAGAAAAAGGAAGAGTGTGTGTGAGTGAGTTATTAAGACAGACACTTAATTACTCAACCATCTTGGCCACCTCCAGAAGCGTCGGCTGAGATCGCCGGAGGGCCGGAGATGCACGTGCAGGAGGGGAGTGCAGTGGTACTCAACTGCACTCTACGTCAGCACACACAGACGCCTGAGTACGTCTTCTGGTACCACAACCGCACCATGATCAACTTCGACACCAACAGACAGGTGGGGAACCCTTAACTTTTGCTGACATTTGATCAAGGGATCGAACCCTGTTACGTTTGATCTTAAGAAGCATGCCCGTCTTATTTAACATGAGTGAAAGTTGCACAGGTGACAGTACCAGCAAAGAGTTGAGTGATGGTATTAGGATCAATAAAGGTGTGTGTGATGGATAGTTGGGTTCAATAATAATCAATAGACGGGTGACAATTATCATCAACGGACAGATTTAGCACCTCATAGCCCTGCTTGGGGCGGTGTTGCACACTGATATCAATACCTTAGGTAGTCCTAGTCGCATGTAACATTGGTGAGACACCTGGCCATGCCTCAGGTAGCCCTAGCCACATGTAACATTGGTGAGACACCTGGCCATGCCTCAGGTAGCCCTAGCCACATGTAACATTGGTGAGACACCTGGCCATGCCTCAGGTAGCCCTAGCCACACCTCAGGTAGCCCTAGCCACACCTCAGGTAACCCTAGCCACACCTCAGGTAACCCTAGCCACATGTAACATTGGTGAGACACCTGGCCATGCCTCAGGTAGCCCTAGCCACACCTCAGGTAGCCCTAGCCACACCTAAGGTAGCCCTAGCTACACCTCAGGCAGCCCTAGCCACACCTCAGGTAGCCCTAGCCACATGTAACATTGGTGAGACACCTGGCCATGCCTCAGGTAGCCCTAGCTACACCTCAGGTAGCCCTAGCCACACCTAAGGTAGCCCTAGCCACACCTCAGGTAGCCCTAGCCACACCTCAGGTAGCCCTAGCCACACCTCAGGTAGCCCTAGCCACATGTAACATGGGTGAGACTCCTGGTTATGCCTCAGGTAGCCCTAGCCACACCTCAGGTAGCCCTAGCCACACCTCAGGTAGCCCTAGCCACACCTCAGGTAGCCCTAGCCACACCTCAGGTAGCCCTAGCCACATGTAACATTGGTGAGACTCCTGGTTTTGCCTCAGGTAGCCCAAGCTACACCTCAGGTAGCCCTAGCCACAACTCAGGTAGCCCTAACCACACCTCAGGTAGCCCTAGCCACTAGTAACATTGGTGAGACACCTGGCCATGCCTCAGGTAGCCCTAGCTACACCTCAGGTAGCCCTAGCCACTAGTAACATTGGTGAGACACCTGGCCATGCCTCAGGTAGCCCTAGCTACACCTCAGGTAGCCCTAGCCACACCTAAGGTAGCCCTAGCCACACCTCAGGTAGCCCTAGCCACACCTCAGGTAGCCCTAGCCACAACTCAGGTAGCCCTAGCCACACCTAAGGTAGCCCAAGCCACATGTAACATTGGCGAGAATCCTGGTTATGCCTCAGGTAGCCCTAACCACACCTCAGGTAGCCCTAGCCACACCTCAGGTAGCCCTAGCCACACCTCAGGTAGCCCTAACCACACCTCAGGTAGCCCTAGCCACACCTCAGGTAGCCCTAACCACATGTACCATTGGTATCCTGGCCAAAATATAAACTTCACTGGTACTGGGGATTTTTGCGTTCATGCCACAAATACATAAAACATATTTTCGACTCAAACGAAGCCATTGTAAAGTGCAATGAGGCAAAGAATGAGTTTCTAAATATGAATGATGATGCAGGCAGGAACACAGAAAGATTCTCTTTAATAAACGAAATCTCTGACCAGTTTTAAGATTTGTTACACTCTGAGGTGAGTAAAAAGAATAGATAATTTGTAGGAGCTAAGACCCGAGTGCAGCCCATTTAGGTCGCAAGTCAACTAAGTGAAGTCTTAACTGGTGCTCACTGAGTGAAGAATAGCTCCACACTACACCACACTAGCTCCACACTACACCACACTAGCTCCACACTACACCACACTAGCTCCACAAACACTTGTAGCAGCTCCACACACACTTGTAGCAGCTCCACACACACTTGTAGCAGCTCCACACACACTTGTAGCTGCACCACACACACTTGTAGCAGCACCACACACTTGTAGCAGCACCACACACACTTGTAGCAGCACCACACACTTGTAGCAGCACCACACACTTGTAGCAGCACCACACACTTGTAGCAACTCCACACACACTTGTAGCAGCTCCACACACACTTGTAGCAGCACCACACACACTTGTAGCAGCTCCACACACTTGTAGCAGCACCACACACTTGTAGCACCTCCACACACTTGTAGCAGCACCACACACTTGTAGCAGCTCCACACACTTGTAGCAGCATCACACACTTGTAGTAGCTCCACACACTTATAGCAACTCCACACACTTGTAGCAACTCCACACACTTGTAGCAACTCCACACACTTGTAGCAACTCCACACACTTGTAGCAACTCCACACACTTGTAGCAACTCCGCACACTTGTAGCAACTCCACACACTTGTAGCAACTCCACACACTTGTAGCAACTCCACACACTTGTAGCAACTCCACACACTTGTAGCAACTCCATACACTTGTAGCAGCTCCACACACTTGTAGCAGCTCCACACACTTGTAGCAGCTCCACACACTTGTAGCAGCTCCACACACTTGTAGCAGCTCCAAACACTTATAGCAGCTCCACACACTTGTAGCAGCTCCATACACTTGTAGCAGCTCCACATACTTGTAGCAGCTCCACATACTTGTAACAGCCCCACACAATTGTAGCAGCCCCACACACTTGTAGCAGCTCCACACACTTGTAGCAGCTCCACACACTTGTAGCAGCCCCACACAATTGTAGCAGCTCCACACACTTGTAGAACTCCACACACTTGTAGCAGCACCACACACTTGTAGCAACTCCGCACACTTGTAGTAACTCCACACACACTTGTAGCAGCCCCACACACTTGTAGCAGCTCCACACACATGTAGCAGCTCCACACACTTGTAGCAACTCCACACACTTGTAGCAACTCCACACACTTGTAGCAACTCCGCACACTTGTAGCAACTCCGCACACTTGTAGCAACTCCACACACTTGTAGCAACTCCACACACTTGTAGCAACTCCACACACTTGTAGCAACTCCGCACACTTGTAGCAACTCCAAACACACTTGTACCAACTCCACACACACTTGTAGCAGCTCCACACACTTGTAGCAGTTCCACACACTTGTAGCAACTCCACACACACTTGTAGCAGCTTCACACAATCGTAGCAACTCCACACACTTGTAGCAGCTCCACACACTTGTAGAAACTCCACACACTTGTAGCAGTTCCACACACTTGTAGCAACTCCACACACACTTGTAGCAGCTTCACACAATCGTAGCAACTCCACACACTTGTAGCAGCTCCACACACTTGTAGCAGCTCCACACACTTGTAGCAGCTTCACACAATCGTAGCAGCTCCACACACTTGTAGCAGCTTCACACAATCGTAGCAACTCCACACACTTGTAGCAGCTCCACACACTTGTAGCAGCTCCACACACTTGTAGCAGCTCCACTCACTTGTAGCAGCTCCACACACTTGTAGCAGCTCCACACAATCGTAGCAGCTCCACACACTTGTAGCAGCTCCACCAAATCGTAGCAGCTCCACACACTTGTAGCAGCTCCACACACTTGTAGCAGCTCCACACACTTGTAGCAGCTTCACACAATCGTAGCAGCTCCACACACTTGTAGCAGCTCCACCAAATCGTAGCAACTCCACACACTTGTAGCAGCTCCACACACTTGTAGCAGCTTCACACAATCGTAGCAACTCCACACACTTGTAGCAGCTCCACACACTTGTAGCAGCTCCACACACTCTTGTAGCTGCTCCACACACTCTTGTAGCTGCTCCACACACTCTTGTAGCAGCTCCACACACTCTTGTAGCAGCTCAACACACACTTGTAGCAGCTTCACACTCTCTTGTAGCTGCTCCACACACTTGTAGCAGCTTAACACACACTTGTAGCAGCTCCACACACTCTTGTAGCTGCTCCATACTCTTGTAGCAGCTCCACACACTTGTTGCAGCTTAACACATACTTGTAGCAGCTCCACACACTTGAAGCATCTTAACACACTCCTGTCGCAGGATAACACACTTGTAGCAGCTCCACACACTTGTAGCTGCTTCACACTTATAGCAGCTCCACTCACTTGTAGCAGCTCCATACACTTGTAGCAGCTTAACACACTCTTGTAGCATCTCCACACACTTGTAGCATCTTAACACACTCTTGTCGCAGCACAAACACACTTGCAGCAGCTCCACACACTTGTACCAGCTCCACACACTTGTACCAGCTCCACACACTTGTAGCAGCTCCACACACTCTTGTAGCAGCTCCACACACTCTTGTAGCAGCTCCACACACTCTTGTAGCAGCTCCACACACTCTTGTAGCAGCTCCACACACTTGTAGCAGCTCCACACACTCTTGTAGCAGCTCCACACACTCTTGTAGCAGCTCCACACACTCTTGTAGCAGCTCCACACACTCTTGTAGCAGCTCCACACACACTTGTAGCAGCTCCACACACACTTGTAGCAGCTCCACACACACTTGTAGCAGCTCCACACACACTTGTAGCAGCTCCACACACTTGTAGCAGCTCCACACACTTGTAGCAGCTCCACACACTTGTAGCAGCTCCACACACTTGTAGCAACTCCACACACTTGTAGCAACTCCACACACTTGTAGCAGCTCCACACACTTGTAGCAGCTCCACACACTTGTAGCAGCTCCACACACTTGTAGCAGCTCCACACACTTGTAGCAGCTCCACTCACTTGTAGCTGCTCCACACACTTGTAGCAGCTCCATTCACTTGTAGCAGCTCCACACACTTGTAGCTGCTCCACACACTTGTAGCAGCTCCACACACTTGTAGCAACACCACACACTTGTAGCAGCTCCACACACTTGTAGCAGCTCCACTCACTTGTAGCTGCTCCACACACTTGTAGCAGCTCCACACACTTGTAGCAACACCACACACTTGTAGCAGCTCCACACACTTGTAGCAGCTCCACACACTTGTAGCAGCTCCACACACTTGTAGCAGCTCCACACACTTGTAGCAGCTCCACACACTTGTAGCAGCTCCACACACTTGTAGCAGCACCACACACTTGTAGCAGCTCCACACTCTTGTAGCAGCTCCACACACTCTTGTAGCAGCTCCACACACTCTTGTAGCAGCGTAACACACACTTGTAGCAGCTCCACACACTCTTGTAGCTGCTTCACACACTTGTAGCAGCTCCACACACTCTTGTAGCAGCTCCACACACTCTTGTAGCAGCTCCACACACTCTTGTAGCAGCTCCACACACTTGTAGCAGCTTAACACATGCTTGTTGCAGCTCCACACACTTGAAGCATCTTAACACACTCCTGTCACAGGATAACACACTTGTAGCAGCTCCACACACTTGTAGCTGCTTCACACTTATAGCAGCTCCGCTCACTTGTAGCAGCTCCATACACTTGTAGCAGCTTAACACACTCTTGTAGCATCTCCACACACTTGTAGCAGCTCCACACACTTGTAGCAGCTTAACACACTCTTGTCGCAGCACAAACACACTTGCAGCAGCTCCACACACTTGTAGCAGTTCCACACACTTGTAGCAGCTCCACACACTTGTAGCAGCTCCACACACTTGTAGCAGCTCCACACACTGGTAGCAGCTCCACACACTCTTGTAGCAGCTCCACACACTCTTGTAGCAGCTCCACACACTCTTGTAGCAGCTCCACACACTCTTGTAGCAGCTCCACACACTCTTGTAGCAGCTCCACACACTCTTGTAGCAGCTCCACACACTCTTGTAGCAGCTCCACACACTCTTGTAGCAGCTCCACACACTCTTGTAGCAGCTCCACACACTCTTGTAGCAGCTCCACACACTCTTGTAGCAGCTCCACACACTCTTGTAGCAGCTCCACACACTCTTGTAGCAGCTCCACACACTCTTGTAGCAGCTCCACACACTTGTAGCAGCTCCACACACTTGTAGCAGCTCCACACACTCTTGTAGCAGCTCCACTCACTTGTAGCAGCTCCACACACTTGTAGCAGCTCCAATCACTTGTAGCAGCTCCACACACTTGTAGCAGCTCCACACACTTGTAGCTGACACTTATACCTGAAGCTGCTTGCATAATTCCTCACATCTGTAACATATCACACACCTGTGTCATTACTCACATCTGTAACATATCACACACCTGTGTCATTACTCACATCTGTAACATATCACACACCTGTGTCGTTACTCACATCTGTAACATATTACACACCTGTATCACTCACATATGTAACATATCACACACCTGTGTCGTTACTTCCATCTTTAACATTCCATCCTGCTTAAAGTGAGTGAGATGCGATCTGTCACGTGAAATAATTTACATGCAGTTTGTTCATTTTTGAGGTGTCTGGTAATTTACGTGGGGCTGTTAACAGCTATTCCGGTGACTCCATTCCATCTGTGGCATGACAAATGGCTCCCGACTGTGCCTTTGGCGTCGCTGCCTTGTCGGCCCTTCATCCATCTGACCTGTTTTACCCAATGAGATAATTCGAATGTTGAGGTTGTACCTGATTGGCTGAGGGCCACTAGGTCGTCCAATGAAAATATACCTTTCGTTGGGACGTAGCAGCGCTCATTGGCCAGATTGACTGAGAGGGCTCTCACTCTATTCATTCGTGCTTGTGCGGAGGAACTAACCCTAGTTTTGGAATAAGAGGCGAATTGGAAGGTGGTATTGATGGTGGTTCTCTCGCAAGGTGAACTATCTTCAACGGTCAAGAGAATTGCGGTCTGGCGACGGATCAGGAGTCAAACTGCTGTGTGCAACTTTCACTCCCAAGCAGCCAATCTCTGAGTGGAATTGGCTGCTGTCAGTCTGTCACTGCTGTCTTTTACTCTCCTGTCACTCGGGAGCATTCCTGAGTGGCAGACTTCAAGTGAGACGAAGACAATAACCACAGCCAGGTTTTATACAACAACCACAGTCAGGTTTCATACAACAACCACAGTCAGGTTTCATACAACAACCACAGTCAGGTTTTATACAACAACCACAGCTTGGTTTTATACAACTACAACAGCCAGGTTTTATACAACAACCACAGCCAGGTTTTATACAACAACCACTGCCAGGTTTTATACAACAACCACAGCCAGGTTTTATACAACAACGACAGCCAGGTTTTATACAACAACCACAGCCAGGTTTTATACAACAACCACAGCCAGGTTTTATACAACAACCACAGCCAGGTTTTATACAACAACCACAGCCAGGTTTTATACAACAACCACAGCCAGGTTTTATACAACAACCACAGCCAGGTTTTATACAACAACCACAGCCAGGTTTTATACAACAACAACAGCCAGGTTTTATACAACAACAACAACAGCCAGGTTTTATACAACAACAACAGCCAGGATACAACAACAACAGCCAGGATACAACAACAACAGCCAGGTTTTATACAACAACCACAGCCAGGTTTTATACAACAACAACAGCCAGGTTTTATACAACAACCACAGCCAGGTTTTATACAACAACAACAGCCAGGTTTTATACAACAACCACAGCCAGGTTTTATACAACAACCACAGCCAGGTTTTATACAACAACAACAGCCAGGTTTTATACAACAACAACAGCCAGGTTTTATACAACAACAACAGCCAGGTTTTATACAACAACCACAGCCAGGTTTTATACAACAACAACAGCCAGGTTTTATACAACAACCACAGCCAGGTTTTATACAACAACAACAGCCAGGTTTTATACATTTATGACACAGTCTAATGTGGATTTGGTTAGTTAACACCATAGAGCTGTTGTATATCTAATACTGGGATGTACCCGGCGGTGCTCGGGTGCCATGTGTGTCTGTTTCCCATCTCTCCATCTGTCTGTCCATCCATCTGTTTATTTATCTATTCATCCATTTATCCATCTTATTATCCATGCATCTTCCCATCTATTTTTTCTTACATCTATCCCTCTTTTTCAGTATCCACCCATCTATACATCCAAATGTCCATCCATCTAACTATCCATCTATCAATCTGTCCATGTATCTATCTGTCATTCCATCTATCAATCTACTTCTGTGTTTGTGTCTCTCTGTCTGTCTCCTTCTCTCGTTTAAAAATATAATTGTCTAATATATGGGTGGTCGCCGTCTAATATATGGGTGGTCACCGTCTAATATATGGGTGGTCGCCGTCTAATATATGGGTGGTCGCCGTCTAATATATGGGTGGTCGCCGTCTAATATATGGGTGGTCGCCGTCTAATATATGGGTGGTCGCCGGGGATAGGATTTTAGCGATGATTGAAATTCTGATAAATCGAATAGTTACGACTTTTCTCTGAGAAAACGGCGAGGCTTCAGAAACCTTTCACACCGTGGGTGCAACTTCTGTTTTATGGGAATACGGGCAAATTATGGATAGCAGGAAATTTCCGGTAATACTTTTTGAACGGTTTGTTTTACAAATCTTTAGCTGTGTAGCTGGCGGGCAGTGTCAAAACTCGTCGTGGGGGTCTGAATGTGGCCCGATCACAACGTTCCACTTTGAATTGTGGCGACCACGACCAGCCTATGTTCATCCCGTACCCCAGATCATTCACTCTGGAAATTTGGGTGAGGCTGGACTCTAACTTTTCGACAGAGAGACAGATAGACATTTTGTCTAATAGTATAGATATAATTCACTGATAGTGAATATTTATATCTATTAATTTGCGGTGTTTGGAAGTGCTCAGTAGTGTGAATTGAACAAAGTTTGAACGGGGAATCATTAATTAATTATTCATCATATCCTCCTGTTTAGATAGTACTTTTGGTATCTATGTGGGATACCGTAAATATATTGACGTAATGGACAATTAGATAGTAGCATTTGGTACTATTCACTTAATAAAATTCGGGTATAAAGCTAAAAACTAAACTTTAAATATTCCTTTTATAGTATAGATGTACGAGTAGGCCTCAGGTAACGTGTATTAGGTATAGGATGGTTTGATTATTTTAGTCTAGGTTCGGTTATGTTAGGCAAGGTTAGGTTACGTTAGGTTGGTTATGTTAGTATAGGTTAGGTTAGGTTAGTATAGGTTAGGTTAGGTTAGTATAGGTTAGGTTAGGTTAGTTTAAGTTAGACTAGGCTTAGGAGGATTTGATTAATTTAGGTTAGGTTAGGTTTTATTAGCACCAAAAATACGAAACCTGTTACAGTTTGTCCAAATTCAATAGGTTTGGTTAGGTTATGTATAGTTAGGTTAGGTTAGGTTAGACTAGGCCTAGGATGATTTGATTAAGTTAGGTTCTATTAGCACCAAAAATACAAACCTGTTACAGCTTGTCCAAATTCAATAGTACCCATTTCTTGTTCTAATTGTTCAATACATCAATATATGTACGATGGTCCACACCAGTAATATAAATATTATCTATATAGGACCAACTTTCTGTGTTGGAATGTGAAAAATCCTGTTGTTGTGATATGTGAGTTCTTGGCATGTTAATATATATATATATATATATATATATATATATATATATATATATATATATATATATATATATATATATATATATATATTTGTGTATATGCGTGCTGGCTACTAGGTACAAGATATATATATATATATATATATATATATATATATATATATATATATATATATATATATATATATATATATATATATATTATTAAATATGACCGAAAAAGTAAGATTAATAATTCTAACACGAATTTTCTCAATCTTTCATACATTTCTTTTCACTGCTGGTGGTAATTCAAAAATCAATTCTCCAAAATTCATATTCTCCAAATAAAAATGAATTTTGGAGAATTGATTTTTGAATTACCACCAGCAGTGAAAAGAAATGTACGAAAGATTGAGAAAATTCGTGTTAGAATTATTAATCTTACTTTTTCGGTCATATTTAATAATATTTATATATATATATATATATATATATATATATATATATATATATATATATATATATATATATATATATATATATATATATACATATATATATATATAAATATATATATATTGGTGTATACTGGCAGCAGGTTTTCTTTCAAACATGTTTCATTGAATATGACCGCATATTCTGTATTTATTATTTTCTGGTTTAGGGCTTCTATCCCTCTAACTATTTTCTTAGCATCAGGGCTTAATTGAAATAGGAGTTCTCCAAAACTCATTTTCGTACTTTTAAGGTGAAGAAAAGAAGTGATTTACTATAGAGTGTATTACACTTATTTGTATAATTTGCACGACGTTTCGAACCTCCATGGTTCATTCTCAAGTGAACAGATCTTACAATACTAGTTGATTTTATACCCGCATTAGGTCAGGTGATAATACAATGAAGGTGAAAACATGGGGGGATACATAAGGGATAAACATAGGGGCTGCAGAAGGCTTATTGGCCCATACGAGGCATCTCCTATCTAAACACAAAGATTAATCCAGTGTAATTGGCCTGTTATGTTGGACATTGTCTTCTGTGTTGGCATCGATATGTTCTTGTCTTGTCCTTACTCTCATGGTGGGTAGAGTAAATAGTTCCGTGATTTGGGTGTTCATGGTAGGTCGCTCTATTCTTATGTGAATTGCCTCAAGAATTTGTAATCTTCTTGAATCTTGGGTTTTGTCTATTATGCAAGTAGTCTTGTTCAACATTTCTCTTGTTAGAGTAATGTCATGGGCTTGTCTCATGTGATTCCTAGGGGCACCAGATTGAAGATGGCATGTCAAACGCCTCGTCAGCTTGGTCGACGTCATACCTATGTACTTACATTGAAGGTTACATCCTTCGTGGGGGCAAGTGTACATGTATACAACGCTTGACTGCTGTAGAGGGTTCTCCGTCGGCTTCGGGCTGTTTTTGATAAGGAGTTCGGAAGTCTTCTTGGTTTTGTAGAATATTATCAGGTTTATGTTTTGGTTAGGAGTAGTGCTTTTTACTCCTTTACGGATTATTTCTTTCATTATTCTTTCCTCTTTTATATGTTCACTGTGCATGGTTGATTTGTAATATAATTTTATTGGGGGTGTTGTGGTTTCTGTTCTAGGTTCTGAATTATACCAACGGTCCAAGTGTCTTCTTATAGCAGCGTTTATTTCCGCGTTGCTATATCCGTTGTATGCTATATGCTATATCTATATCCTATCCAACTCAAGCAAACCATCAACAGTGAACTATTTAACCTGAAACAACAACATAAAACTCTTGTAGAAACAAAGACACTCCGTAAGTTAACATCCCTAAACGGTGGACAGCTAAAAATCCCTCGTCCTAAAGATGGCTACTTTAACCTGACTTCTTATGATCTTACCCAGGACCAACGAGACCTCTTAAATCTTGGTCTAAATTGTCAATTCTTATCTAAACCAAAGATGCATCAAAAACGCCTGGAAATCGAAATGCTTCTGGACGATATCCATAAGCTAGAAGACAACAAAAAAGTCATCACCACTGACACACTTCAAGCTGAACTACTTGCAGAAGCAGGGAAAAAACGAGGAACATATTCATCTACAATCTTAACCCCACGACTCAAAGAAGCAGCGAAACAACTAAAAAATCGGAAAGACGTAACAATAAGAAAAGCCGACAAAACAGCAGCATATGTATTGATTCCTACCCATGAATACATGAACAAAATTAGCGACATCCTAAGTGACGACTCCAAATTTCAACGAATCACGAGGAACCCCGTAGAAGACCTTAAGCGGAAAGTAAACAAAACAATTACAGCAATCAACGCAAAGAAAGGTAGTGTGCATTTCAATAAACTTCAAGGCGACTATGGCTTAGGATATGCCTACGGCAATGTCAAGACGCATAAACCAGGTAACCCACTACGCCCTATAATCAGCCAAATACCAACCCCAACTTATCACCTGGCAAAGAAACTCAATGAACTCCTAACTCCATACACTCCAAGTAAGTTTAGTCTACAATCATCAGCAGATTTCCTAGAATTGATCAAATCTACCCAGCCCGATGGAATCATCGCTTCCCTGGACGTTGAATCCCTTTTTACCAACGTCCCAGTCGACACAACCATAGGAATGATACTGGACAGAGTATACAGAGACGAGAGCACCCCCAAATTAGACATACCTGAGCCACACTTGAAAAGTCTTCTCGAAGCATGTACAAAGGAAGCCCCTTTCATCAGTCCACAAGGAGACATGTATTTACAAATAGACGGAGTAGCAATGGGCTCCCCCTTAGGAGTTTTATTTGCTAATTTTTATATGGGAACCATCGAAGATAGGGTCTTCAGTAGCAGACAAAAACCAACTGTATACTGCCGTTATGTAGATGACATATTCGTAATAGTAAAAGACTCAGATGAACTAATTGACCTAAAAAGACACCTAGAGAGAGAGTCAGTACTCCGATTTACACATGAAAATAGTGAAAATAACAGTCTGCCATTCTTGGATGTACTAATAACAAAAACAGGAACCTCTTTAAGCACCAACGTATATACCAAGCCCACCAACATAGGATTATGCCTGAACGGTAGAAGTGAGTGCCCCCAAAGATACAAAGCCAGTGTTCTCAATGCTTATATTCGTCGAGCGCTTACCCACTGCTCTGAATGGAGCAACGTGAGTAGAGAGTTTGAAAGAGTAACTCAGGTATTGGTGAACAACGGATATAGCAACGCGGAAATAAAAGCTGCTATAAGAAGACACTTGGACCGTTGGTATAATTCAGAACCTAGAACAGAAACCACAACACCCCCAATAAAATTATATTACAAATCAACCATGCACAGTGAACATATAAAAGAGGAAAGAATAATGAAAGAAATAATCCGTAAAGGAGTAAAAAGCACTACTCCTAACCAAAACATAAACCTGATAATATTCTACAAAACCAAGAAGACTTCCGAACTCCTTATCAAAAACAGCCCGAAGCCGACGGAGAACCCTCTACAGCAGTCAAGCGTTGTATACATGTACACTTGCCCCCACGAAGGATGTAACCTTCAATGTAAGTACATAGGTATGACGTCGACCAAGCTGACGAGGCGTTTGACATGCCATCTTCAATCTGGTGCCCCTAGGAATCACATGAGACAAGCCCATGACATTACTCTAACAAGAGAAATGTTGAACAAGAATACTTGCATAATAGACAAAACCCAAGATTCAAGAAGATTACAAATTCTTGAGGCAATTCACATAAGAATAGAGCGACCTACCATGAACACCCAAATCACGGAACTATTTACTCTACCCACCATGAGAGTAAGGACAAGACAAGAACATATCGATGCCAACACAGAAGACAATGTCCAACATAACAGGCCAATTACACTGGATTAATCTTTGTGTTTAGATAGGAGATGCCTCGTATGGGCCAATAAGCCTTCTGCAGCCCCTATGTTTATCCCTTATGTATCCCCCGATGTTTTCACCTTCATTGTATTATCACCTGACCTAATGCGGGTATAAAATCAACTAGTATTGTAAGATCTGTTCACTTGAGAATGAACCATGGAGGTTCGAAACGTCGTGCAAATTATACAAATAAGTGTAATACACTCTATAGTAAATCACTTCTTTTCTTCACCTTAAAAGTACGAAAATGAGTTTTGGAGAACTCCTATTTCAATTAAGCCCTGATGCTAAGAAAATAGTTAGAGGGATAGAAGCCCTAAACCAGAAAATAATAAATACAGAATATGCGGTCATATTCAATGAAACATATATATATATATATATATATATATATATATATATATATATATATATATATATATATATACATATATATATATACATATATATATATATATACATATATATATATATATACATATATATATATACATATATATATATATACATATATATATATATATACATATATATATATACATATATATATATATACATATATATATATATATATATATATATACATATATATATATATATATATATACATATATATATATATATACATATATATATATACATATATATATATATACATATATATATATATATATATATACATATATATATATACATACATATATATATATATATACATATATATATATACATATATATATACATATATATATATATATATATATATATATATATATATATATATATATACATATATACATATATATATATATATATATATATATATATACATATATATATATATATATACATATATACATATATATATATATATATATATATATACATATATATATATACATATATATATATATATATATATATATATATAAATATATATATATATATATATATATATATATATATATATATATATATATATATATTATATATATATATATATACTGCAGCCTAGTCCTGGGCTTCTATTCAGTTAACTCTCTTGGCTCTAGGATGTACAACTGCGCATGCTTGCCGGTTACTAATTGCATGTTGCTTTAGGTAAGACATTTAATATAATCAAAATACAGTGTAGCACTATGCTAATTTTGTTCAACTCATATAATCATAATTTATGGGTAGGTAATTGGTAGCCAACTTGTAATACTTCACCACTGCCAACACGCCACTTACAAGTCGTTATATCTCTAATGATCAACAAGACTTTAATTTATTTTTTTGTGGTAAAATGTCTGAATGTTTTAATAAAGAGATTCCGGTTGTTTGATGACTGGATGGAAGACTAGTTAAGGGTTTCCACGACTTCACATAATTAGGGATTAGTAAGTTTGTCGGTAAAGATCTTTAGACGATCACCTGGAGAATTGATTTTCTTTCGGGTGATTGCCCTCACTCACGACTGTAGCAGCACTCACAGCTGTTGAAGCGTCCTCATAGGAGCTGAAGCTTCCTCACAGCTGCTGAAGCTTCCTCACAGCTACTGAAGCTTCCTCACAGTTGCTGAAGCTTCCTCACAGCTGCTCAAGCTTCCACACAGCTGCTGAAGCTTCCTCACAGCTGCTGCAGCGTCTTCACAGCTGCTGAAGCGTCCACACAGCTGCTGCAGCGTCCACACAGCTGCTGCAGCGTCCTCACACCTGCAATTAGGAGTCATATATGCAAGAGTATCTCATGTTGGGATGTGTTTACCTTGCAGGTTTCTGTGAGGAAGACGCGAGATGGCAGCATCCTCACGCTGGCCGCTGTGGGACGCACAGATTCTGGCAATTACACGTGTGTGCCAGCCAACGCCAGGCCCGCCTCCATCACCCTACACATTATAGCCGGTATGTTCACTCTGGCCTCCATCACCCTACACATTATAGCCGGTATGTTCACTCTGGCCTCCATCACCCTACAAATATATAAACACCACATTCGTGTGTTGAAACAGATCATGTTTGTCTCTCCCCTTATGTTTGGGTATTTTGTGTTTTTCTGAACTAATAAATATGTAATTTGCAGAAAGCATGCCGCCACAAAGTGGCTGAAAATAACGATTTCAGCCTTCCACTGTTGTCGAAAAAAGTATTTTGGAAGAAGATTGGATGTCTGGTCTTTTGTCAGAGTATTTCTTCTCCGCGCTGGTCTTCACAGACGCGGTCGTGTTGAAGAGGCTCGCACAGACAGCACGCCAACACTCACCTTAGTCCTGGCTGTGTTGCTGTGGATTCCGGTCCTTCTCAACACATTGTTAAACCTTCCAATCTTCCTAGCAAGCAAGATCTGACCTAGTGTATCGTTCCTCTTTGTTCTCACTTGTTCTTTTCTGAACCTGTATCTTCTATGCGTCTGTACCACGTCTTTCTGTCAATGGGCAATGTGTAGTTTTAAGACTACACAAGGCTCATTAAGAAGGTAAGAAATTAAGGATAATATTATTTCTAACCTTCTCTCCTTATATTAACCTTGCCCCCTTGCCTTATATTGACTATCTACAGGGGCCAGTCCTTCTATAGACGACTTGAGAAGGTTCATCTTTGAACCTTCTCAAGTGTGAACCTTCATCTTTGTTTCATGCCGAAACATGTTCACGTTCAGTTCATGTGTGGATTGTGTGTGTGTGTGAAATTGTATCGTGTTATTTCGTGCTGTATTTAATGTGGGAATTATGTTAGAGCCTCAGAGCACAAGGCTCTAACATATTTGTCATATTCACAAGCTCTCATGCAACGTCAGTTCCATAGTTTAATTAGAGACATACTGTACTTGATGTGGGGTTGACTGTTGTTGTGGGTGTACTTGATGTGGGGTTGTCTGTTGCTGTGAGTGTACTTGATGTGGGGTTGACTGTTGTTGTGGGTGTACTTGATGTGGGGTTGTCTGTTGCTGTGAGTGTACTTGATGTGGGGTTGACTGTTGTTGTGGGTGTACTTGATGTGGGGTTGTCTGTTGCTGTGAGTGTACTTGATGTGGGGTTGACTGTTGATGTGGGGTTGACTGGTGTTGTGGGTGTACTTGATGTGGGGTTGACTGGTGTTGTGGGTGTACTTGATGTGGGGTTGACTGTTGTGGGTGTACTTGATGTGGGGTTGACTGTTGTTGTGGGTGTACTTGATGTGGGGTTGACTGTTGTTGTGGGTGTACTTGATGTGGGGTTGACTGTTGTTGTGGGTGTACTTGATGTGGGGTTGACTGTTGTTGTGGGTGTACTTGATGTGGGGTTGACTGTTGTTGTGGGTGTACTTGATGTGGGGTTGACTGTTGTTGTGGGTGTACTTGATGTGGGGTTGACTGTTGTTGTGGGTGTACTTGATGTGGGGTTGACTGTTGTTGTGGGTGTACTTGATGTGGGGTTGACTGTTGTTGTGGGTGTACTTGATGTGGGGTTGACTGTTGTTGTGGGTGTACTTGATGTGGGGTTGACTGTTGTTGTGGGTGTACTTGATGTGGGGTTGACTGGTGTTGTGGGTGTACTTGATGTGGGGTTGACTGTTGTTGTGGGTGTACTTGATGTCCGTATCTTGTGTTCAGGCGCCATCTTGTGTTCAGGCACCATCTTGTGTTCAGGCGCCATCTTGTGTTCAGGCGCCATCTTGTGTTCAGGCGCCATCTTGTGTTCAGGCACCATCTTGTATTCTGGCGCCATCTTGTGTTCGGGCGCCATCTTGTGTTCGGGCGCCATCTTGTGTTCGGGCGCCATCTTGTGTTCAGGCGCCATCTCGTGTTCAGGCACCATCTTGTATTCTGGCGCCATCTTGTGTTCGGGCGCCATCTTGTGTTCGGGCGCCATCTTGTGTTCAGGCACCATCTTGTGTTCAGGCACCATCTTGTGTTCAGGCACCATCTTGTGTTCAGGCGTTATCTTGTGTTCAGGCGCCATCTTGCCAGCCGCCTGGTTTAAGCTGTTATACTCTATTTGTATTTGGCGTCATGTGCTTCCGTTTTGCTGAGGATTTATATGTTTTCTATTAATCTAGGAGGTTCCCGGCTTGGCCCGGGTCTCTCCTTCCCCTTCCCCACTCCCCCTTGTCTCATAATCTTACCCTTCTCCCATCTCCCCATTCTTCCCCTAGATCCCCCTCTCGCCGCTCTCTTCTTCCCCTCCTTCCTCTAAATATCTCCCCTCTCCCACTTCCCCCCAATTCCCCCCCTCCCCTCTCACACTCTCTCCCCTCCCTTCTCGCACCAATCTTCTTCCCCACTCTCCTCTTCCTCACTCACCACCACCTATCTCTCCCTCTCTCCTTCCTACTTTAAACATCCGGTTTTCCTTATCCTTCCTTCTCTTCCTGTTTCCGCTTATCTGATTTTAAATTCACGTTCACTGTGAAGAAATCTATGGACTAGACTAGCACCCTTCACCAACTTCTTGGGTACGGAGGGGGGGGGGGTGTCTATTTGTGCCGAGCCCCTTTTAATATCCGACCAGTCTATGTTCGTCCCATACCCCAGACTATTGACCCTGTAAAGTTGGGTGAGGCTAGCAACAAGCGTCTGGCCTCTAACCCCATACAGACAGACAGACAGGCAGGTGTTCTGTTACATAGATATATCAGACTGGGGTGTATGATTGTTGTATGGTGAAAGCCAGTTATGTGGCAACATGTGACGTCACTGGTTGAGGGGAACTATTCTGTATCGCTAATTTAATTTTCGTACTGTGGTCGTTAAGTTCTTTTGGTTGTAGTTAAGTTTGTAGTAAAGCTCTCTCTTCCTCTTAGTTATTTTTGTCCTTAGTTTTTGCTTCAAGGTAACTTAATTTCATGCCATTACACTTTTCTATCTTTTCCAAGTCTGTTGACAAGGCAACAATTGAGTAAGATTATACACCTGTGGTTTCTCTACTGCTAGTTAATAAAGATTTATGTTTAATAAATTGTGTTATATGTTCGATTTTTGTAATAAAGGCCCTGAATAAAGTAAGACTTACTTAAGTAAAGTAAGACTTAAGTAAGAGACTCTCGAACTCCTGAGACAATGGGGTTACCGTGTGAAGAGCGTCCCCTAACCTACAAATATACAATATTAAACACACGACACACCTGAAAATAATAAAGAGCTCTTTGATTAATAAATCTCTGAGCATTAAGTCATAAAACATATAGATCACACACAAATGCATTTCAATTGACTACACAAAATAATATAATTCAAACGACCCCTCTGAACTTGAAACCCGATCTGCAAAAAATCTGACTTAACCTGACGTTGATTTGAGAACTGTCTGCAACATTTTCAATAGAGATTAAGCCCACGGAGGCCCCCCCCCCTCATTACCACAAGAAGCGCTAAGATGTTTCAAATTGGGGAAAACGTTTCACTGTTGCAGATATGATGCCGCTATACATCGACATTCGTGTATAAACTCCAATGGAATTACAATTTCACGACCTCTGAAGAGCCAACAATCACAAGGGACCCAAACAATCAGAAAAGCATCGGCAACATGTATTTTATCGATGTTGATTCTCTGCTGATTTTTTACAGGTTCTCTTCAACTTTCGTGGGTTTCTCAATAGATTTTTCCTCTTGGTGAAGAACTCACTCACTTCCACTATGGTTTGTATTGCACTCTGATATTCACTCACACTTGTCAATAATTATTCTCAGTCAGCACTGTCAATATTTATCCCCATTGTTTCAAAAGTAATACTGTGCCGTTAGTCAATGTTAAGTAAGACACTAGGCAAATAACACTCTTCACAATACACTGTTCATAATACACTGATCACAGTACACTGTTCTCTCTTGTCTTCTACAGTTTGGCCACTAAGCAGTGAACTATTTATCTATTTGTGAAATGCTACTTTTTCTAGTATTTCTCTGGAGCATAACACCATAAATATGTTGTTTATTGTACTCAGAGAACTTTTACGCATTGTACCATTGTTCATCACTGTTTTACTGCTAATAATTCCTCACGACATGAAAACTACTTGGTAACTGCCTTGAATGAAATTTGATGCATTTAAATTCGTAATTTACTATTTATCGTTATCTTGTCATTATTGATATGCACTATATGACTGTTTCACTTCAGTAAATCAACCTAATTGTTAATCCCTGCAATTTCCAAAGTTTATTATTATTCACTGTAACTTTTCAAAATACCGCAACTCACTGTCAGTCTCTCCACTCACCAGCTTCCACTGCCTTACAGTTTACAACAATCATATTAGACCTTCATGACCTCATTCCTTTGCTGGCCAGTTATACCAATATATGTTCCCTTATCCAGCCCTGTACTACATTATCTCTACATTTCCAATACCATACTGACAGTTCCAGCTCGCAGGCCGCCCTCTCCCACCACGTTGTGAGTTGATGAATATACAATTATCACACTGATGCTCCTGTGAACTCGAATCTATTCAGCCACCGGCTTTCATGAGACACTGAAGTTGAGTGCATGTGCTGAGTGAGTACATTTAGATGTACTCACCAAGTTGTGCTTGCTGGAGGTTGATCTTTGGCGCGTTGGTCCCGCCTCTGAACGGCAATGAACTGGTTTACAGGTTCTGAGCATAATAGGCTCTACCATATTTACATTTTAAACCGTGTGTGGAATCTGCCTCCGCCGATATATCCTAAGACATTATTATTATTTCACTTCTTAGACACTGAACATATTCTTTCTAATGTCACTGTGGATCATTTGGGTGCTAAGTTTCCATCTGTATCCCTTGTTCGTATACCACCCGTATCAAGTACTGTCTTTATCAAAGTTATCAGCTATTTTGAGAATTTTGTAGTGACTTTATCATCACCAACCGCTGGTGATATTTTTTTGATGTGGACTCCAGGAGACACGTTCTGTGTGATATCATCTGATCTTTCCCTCTACCAGATTCTTGAAGAATTTCATCTCCCAACTGGTACCCTGTTTGCAGCCTCTTGCACTGTGTCAATTTTCAGTACTATTAACTGGGTCCGATTCTAACATTGATTTAGTGGGCCCATTCCATCAGTTTCTGCAGCCATCATGTAGGATCTTTGTATCTTTCTCTGTTTAATCCTTCTCGTAATTTTTCCAGCAACAGCAAACATTGATTATGAATCTATACCTATTCGAAGATTGTTTCCGTATATTAGGGGCAGGATAAGTATGATTACAAAATCATTTAGGATTCCGTTAGTGACATCTCTCCATTCTGAGATCTCCCCCTCAAAACAACTTGCTGTTTTCTGTTTCTTAGGTACTCCTTTATTCACTGGAGTACCTTACCAGTTACTCCCACCAACTTCTTTAACTTGTGCACCAGCCTCTTATGGGGTAATGCCAAAGGCTTTCTACCATTCCAAAAATATGAAGTATGCCCATACTTCTCTTTCTTATCTAAATTTTTGTTGCCTGGTCAAAGAATTCTATTAAACCTTTCAAGCAAGATTTCCAATTCCTGAATCCATGATGGTAGCTTGCTAGAAGGTACCTTCTCTCCAGATGTGCTACTACCATTTTCTCGCGATCTTTTTGATCACTTTGCATGGTATGCTAGTTAAGGACTCCGACCATTTGAGAGAATGGTCTCTAAGTTCCACAGCTGACTTCACGTGGCATATTGCAGAGTTGCAGAGCCTCTGTTCTTGCACTTAAGTTTGGAAATTAAACCTCGTGTACTGACAGTGCTCAAAGTCTATCACCTTTATTACTGGACTAAAAGGAAGCTTGTTTGGTCTTTAATGAAAGATCATAATGCTAGCACCATATTGATTCTGCGAGAGCCATTGTATGTTTCGATGACTCTGAAATGAGGAGATAGAGTGAGTATAGCATTTTCATTGGTAGATGCCATCACGAGGCATCGGCCATCATGGAAGGCTGCTGATGGGCGTATGCTGCCCCATACAATGAAAGGAAGAATAGGCGGTCAGGTCACAGTTCACCCAGATCGTTGATGTAATCATGACGTCATGACCCACGTCACCACGGATAAACCTGAAGCAACCCGTTAAAGCAACCCAAGATGTCTGCATACTAACCAATTTCTGATTGGCCACTCCCAGAGTCAAAGGCTGAAGTTGACTGCAGCTCACTTTGCACACTTTCAAGTATCCCAGTCGAGGACTCCAGTCAGAGCAGACGTATGCTCTTACTGCAGCATCATAATTCGTCCTAAATATCGTATAAATTGCTGGAATTCCGTGTTACGTGAAATTTCGTCACAAGGTGGATAGACTGTAGGAGATACCACGAGGTGCGTCCAGAGGCAGCAGGACTGTGATCCCGTTGTATCTAGGTCATCTGTATGCCGAGATTCAGGAAAGTGTTCAGCAAGCATTGTGTGTGAACCATGAGAGTCACAGAGAATCAAGGGCCTGAATGTGCCTTGAACCGACATTTTGGAGGAAGAACTAAGATCTTAGACGCCACTCTGTGTTTTTCGCTCGAACCAGAATAAAGCCACCGTTAGCCGCCCATGGATTACCCAACCAACAGTCTTACAAGTGACCAAGTCCAGTTGTTAGCGACCTACTGACAGCCTTTTGTTCCACATGATGTAAACATCACATGGCACTTCAGCACTATTTCTTCACTTAAGTGTGTCTGCCTGCTTGCTGCCACGTATGTGAATTACTTTGATACGACAGTATTCATCCTTGAGAGAGTCGTCGTAAGTAGGTTGTCACAGCTTAGTACACAACGTTGGCTATACTAAATTTGAGACCTTGTGGCAACCTTCGAGAGAGTCATCACATCTTTTGTGAGATGATCTATCATACTCCAGCTTAACCATGTCCTACCACGAAACCTACGATTATGAAGATAATCCGTTCAGACCTTCGGCGAGCTGTGTGTATCAATCATTGGAACGAGAGTGTGAGGCTGGTATACTGTAAGTACCTGTAAGTACCAAAGTCTGTATTAATATCTTATTGTCTCTATGCACGTCGATCCTTTGATTAGCCAGAAATTACTCGTCTTGCTTCTAATCCGCAACAGGTGAAGGCTCGAGTTAAAAGTGAACATGATGGTGAACAAGTGATGATCTACATAGAATCATGATTGCTCCACCAGTCAGAGTGAACATGTATTTTACATACACGACACATTTAGACATATGTGCTATGTTCATGTATTTTTATGACTGTCAGCATGGCAGGTCGTGATTGTGCCATAATATTGATTGTCCGAACATCAAATTGGCATTCCGGTGTTTCTCTTGCAATCGGCGGTGTTAGGAAAGCCATCTTAGTGATTGGTTGTCTAAGAAAGTGTCAAGATAGGATTGTCCACGTGTGAGCCACATGACCGGTCATTTGTGGCGTCATAGTGTCTCCCTGATGTAATATTAACTTTCATGACGCCAACCTAGAGTAACATAAGCACCCTATTCATTAGCACGTAAGTTTTGCTAATAAACCTTGTTAAGTCTTACGATTGTCTTTGTGTTAAATGCTCCTTAAATACTGCCACTTAAATACTGAGTGCTTATATTGCATTGTAGTTGATTCTGACGACCAATATAAGCTACGACCAGGCGAGCCTGTGTGTAAGAACCACCCTACATCAAGGACCTTCCCACATCAAGAACCCCGGCCTCACCAAGTGCACCCTTGACTTGTGTGCTTGCTTTCATATTTGCTAAATTCAGACTGCCATTTGTTAAAGCTGTTAGCCTTTGCAAAGTGATGACGTTGCATGCATCTGCAGTCAGGGTAAAGCAAAGTTGCACAGGCCTGTAGTTCAGTGCCTCCTGTTCCCAGTTACCTATTTATACACCATAATGTGTGGCATGCATAGTGCATCATCTCCTTTCAGAATTAATTTGTGACATTGTCAGGCCCAACAGCCTCTGCCGTGTCCTGTTTAAGTAAACTGTTGTGTCCTGTTTAACTATACTGCCGTGTCCTGTTTAAGTAGATGCCTCCTAACCTAATCCTCCGGTATTATAAAATCTTCAAAAGTTTGTTTACCGCCAACACATTCACTTCAGGCACTTTTAATTGTCCTGTTGTGATACCTCCTGGTATCCCATTCAACTGGGCTCCAGGAGACTTGAACCACGGACCCCACTCGTGTGAGGCCGAATCTCACATGCTTTTACCTCCTGGTATCTCTTGTTGAGTTCTTCACACACTGCCTTGTCATTATCTGTGTACCTGTCCTTCCCGTTTTTCAGTTTCATCACCTGGGTGTTCACTGTTGCGTTGCTACTGATTTTGCTGTGAGGGTGTTTTGGTTGAGTCCTTTGCTTTTCTTACATTAATTTTTATTGTCACTCTGCTCCTCTTCTTACACCGAGGTACACCTTCCTCATTCTTGTATATACCTCTGGTCTCTGATGTTCTGTTATTCCCGAAGTTTCTCCGTTCCTCCCCCCCCCCTCCCCATCCAAGTGGTTGGGCTCCATTCATTCTACCCCCCCCCCTCCTATCCCAAATTCTTATCCTGACCCCTTCCAAGTGCTATATAGTCATAATGGTTTGGCGCATTCCCCTGATAATTCCCGCTGTGGGCAGAGCTGTTTGAATGGGGTTGTTGCTCTGAGAAGTAGTAAACTGGGGTTTGGAGGATGACGGGGTGGGCAAACTCTCAGGTCGTGCCTAAACTTTATTAAGAGTAGTAAGACGAAGGAATTGGGGAAAGGTTAAGTTGGTGCAGTTCTCTCTGTGAGTTACGGAAAAGTCGGTGGAGAGTTACCCACTCCCTTCTGGGGTTACTGAGCTGGGGCTTGTTCCCCAGTTTTCTTTTTTTTTTTCTTGCACCCCTTACTTGAATCCGTTGCCATAATTCTCTCACCCTTCATCATGTCCCTCTGAAGACATAGATATCTGTATTCCATTATATTTAACAATTTGATATTTTTTGCCAGAATGATCTCTTTTGTGACCTTGTTTATGAATTCTCGCTTATCAGTTGCCTCCATTCATGTTGAATCACATTAGTCTGAAATCCTTCTCTGTACTTCACTCGGCTTCCCTCATCTGTATCTTCTTCAGAATCTGTGCCATTGCAGGTTCATTCTTTGCTTTCCACTCTTTTTGACTGAAGCCTACTTGATCCTTAATAAATATTATGACTATAGCTCTTTTCCTTTTCAGCAGTTAGCAAATTTGCCTGAAAGCACCTTACTGCTTTCACGGTAAATTCCTTCACTGTGGACATGGCTTTTTGGCTCTTAACATTTCTGAAAAGGCCAATTCCACAGTCAGAATCCCTCCCATTGTTGTATTCCATACCACTTATACCAAGGACTAATTGTCTGGTACTAAGCTTAAGTATAGTTCCTTTGAGACTTATCATTTGCTATTCATAGCTCACTTTGTAGGTTGCTTATTGTTTATTGTAATTTCTCCCAATACTTGGGAGATTTTCTCATCAAATTATTCACATTCTTTCATATGTTTTGTTGTCCCTTGCTCTGTTCTACTATTTAGCATAACAACTATGAGAGCCAGGGAGAAACAGAGAGAGAAAGGGAGAGAGAGAGAGAGAGAGAGAGAGAGAGAGAGAGAGAGAGAGAGAGAGAGAGAGAGAGAGAGAGAGAGACAGAGAGAGAGAGAGAGACAGAGAGACAGAGAGACAGAGAGACAGAGAGACAGAGAGACAGAGAGACAGAGACAGAGAGACAGAGACAGTCAAACAGATAGACAGACAGAAAAGAAGAGAACAAGAGAGAAAGAAGAGAGAAAAAGCGAGAAAAGAGAAAGAGAGAACCCGTGAGTAAAGAGAGGAAATGAGAAAAAAATACAGAGAAAAAAAAGAAAGGAGAAAAAGAGGGGAAAAAATTAGATAAAATAGAGGAAAAAAAGAGATAAAAAAGGAGAAAGAAAAATAGAGAATGAGGAAGAGAGGGGGGGAATGATTAGAGATTAATGTGAATGATGTTGATTAGTATAGTATGATTAGAGATTAATATAGGAGGGGTGGGAGGGGAAGGAAGGGAGAAAGGTTTTGTTTGTGTGTGTGTGTGGGTGGGTAAAAATGGGGTGTGCATGTGGGGTTGGGGGTCAGGGGTGGAGGGTGTGGAAGCAACCTGTCCTCCTGCAAAGAACGTCGCTTTTCGATCGTGTGCGTAACATAAGGAGAAAAACTGTCGTACAAGTAAATGGAAGGTCGCGAAAGTGACATACTGTTCCGTTTTCTGTTTTAGGTCCTCTGGTAGGTTAGGAAAGGACACTTTAAATTGACCGTTTTCTTGACGTTGAGGAACTATCGGAGGACGAACTGGTGGAAGAGAGGCTGAATGGAATGAATGTTGAGGCAGTGTGACAGTGAAATATCACAGTAAGCTCATACTTTCTAAATATATAAGTTGCATGTAAATACTTAATTGTATTGGCTATAATTATATGATTTGTATGTTACACACAAAGTAGTAGTTATGACATTAACAACTCTTGTACGATTGGACTTGAAAAAGGTGACGTACTCACCATCTACTCGCTGGCAAGCCCAGCCAGGTGCTGGGAACATGTTGACATTGCAAGGTGCATTGTTGATGGCGGCTTGCCTAAGTTACTGTGTTTGCCTGGTACATAGTGACAGTGGCAGACCACGAAGGAAGGATTAAGACGGGAATTTCCTTAAGTACTTTCGTATTTAATAATACATCTTCCGGAAGATTTAATAATACATCTTCCGGAAGATTTAATAATACATCTTCCGGAAGATTTAATAATACATCTTCCGGAAGATTTAATAATACATCTTCCGGAAGATTTAATAATACATCTTCCGAAGAATCCGTTTGGAGATGTATTATTAAATACGAAAGTACTTAAGGAAATTCCTGTCTTAATCCTTCCTTCGCGGTCTGACATTGTCACATTGTTCATCGTGTTAATTTCTTCGTGGTTTACACACTTGGTACATAGTATTCATGGCATCCTGTTTTATTTCCGTTCTCTAGTGGTTTACTGATAGTTTAAGTGATTAATTTGTGTATTCGAGCACTAGCAGCTTAATGTACATTTCATTTACTGAAAACATAAGCATGGAAATATGAGAGAGGAAACCTCCTTCCACACGATGACAACGCTTTAAAATTTAATTAAGTTCTCTAATTGTGGATAAGCCTAAATAAGTTTTCAAAAATTATAGACCCGTATCATTAACAAGCGTGGTAGTCAAAACACTAGAAAATTAATTAAAGCCAAATGGGTTCAACACCTAGAAAATAATGACATAATAACGAGCAGGTTCTAATCAAATTAGATTAAATTTACATGCACCAAAAATTTGTTTAAATAAACAGAAAATGGGGCTTAGCTTGACTCACAGGACAGTCCAGACTGTCTGTGAGTCAAGCTCCTCAGTAGCTGAGGGAGGTGAACACAGGTTAATTGCCGATGTTTTAATTGACCTGTGGAAGGCTTATCGCAAATTAGTGGTGATATAAACTTTATAATAATAATTAGAAATAAAAATAGAGCTGAATGGACTGGTTCACATACCTGCCTCAACTCTGCCTAACTTATCTCATGTATAACTTTCTAAATTGTTATTACCGTGAACTATAATGATTTCATTAGTATAACTGCAACAATAACAATCAACTGATAGTTATTATTTTTATATCATTATTTCATTATCAGCATGATAATATTCAAGGTTAGTTATTATATATATTATCCTTAAGTCAATGTTATTCCATGAGATTAATTAATAGTAATAAATATTGTTTATCCTTGTTATGACTTTATGAGATTAAACTATGATGGATAATTATTATTTTATATTGTGTATGAATTATGATAAACAATTGTATTACGTTAATAATGCTAATATTGGGCTCTGGCCCACTTCTTAACGATCTCCAGCTGTAAAAGTTAATAGTTAATGAGACAATCAATTGCCATGACATGATCTAGGCAGTGAAGTGATCTATATTTAGCAGTGAAGTAGAGATTATGCACAAGTAGTATTGCTAGAGTTAAAGATTACTAATGCAGTGGCGTAAGATAAATTGATTTGTGGAGCATTGGAGCTTTTCCTCAGTGGTAGCACTTGCTGTGGATAAGTTTTGTTCAGTATGGTGTTGTACACCTCAAGTAATAGATCATGGGTGACAACACTGGCACTAAATTGTTTTGTGTGTGGGGTTTGTTGTAGAATTCACCGGTCTAACAGCTCACCCGCACCCCCTGGCAAGATGTAAACACAGAGTATCTGCCCTGGCAAGATGTAAACACAGAGTATCTGCCCTGGCAAGATGTAAACACAGAGTATCTGCCCTGGCAAGATGTAAAGACAGAGTGTCTGCCCTGGCAAGATGTAAAGACAGAGTGTCTGCCCTGGCAAGATGTAAAGACAGAGTATCTGCCCTGGCAAGATGTAAACACAGAGTATCTGCCCTGGCAAGATGTAAAGACAGAGTATCTGCCCTGGCAAGATGTAAACACAGAGTATCTGCCCTGGCAAGATGTAAAGACAGAGTGTCTGCCCTGGCAAGATGTAAACACAGAGTATCTGCCCTGGCAAGATGTAAACACAGAGTGTCTGCCCTGGCAAGATGTAAACACAGAGTATCTGCCCTGGCAAGATGTAAACACAGAGTATCTGCCCTGGCAAGATGTAAACACAGAGTATCTGCCCTGGCAAGATGTAAACACAGAGTGTCTGCCCTGGCAAGATGTAAACACAGAGTATCTGCCCTGGCAAGATGTAAACACAGAGTATCTGCCCTGGCAAGATGTAAAGACAGAGTGTCTGCCCTGGCAAGATGTAAAGACAGAGTGTCTGCCCTGGCAAGATGTAAACACAGAGTATCTGCCCTGGCAAGATGTAAAGACAGAGTGTCTGCCCTGGCAAGATGTAAACACAGAGTATCTGCCCTGGCAAGATGTAAAGACAGAGTATCTGCCCGGGCAAGATGTAAACACGGAGTATCTGCCCGGGCAAGATGTAAACACGGAGTATCTGCCCGGGCAAGATGTAAACACAGAGTATTCGCCCTGGCGGATGTTATATCAGTGGCTAACTGATATACCTAGCTGTCTGCCTGAATCTGATTATTCCTCTCAAATCTAAATGATTATATTGACTTAGAGTTTATTTATAGGATTAAGCTAATAGTGATTTAAGATGATAGATTAGTATTCTGATTAGATTACATACAACTTTATTAAGGATATGCGATGTCACCTTGACGTCATTTGTTGATGATTCAATATATTGAATAGTTTGCGCCTGCCTGTGGCTGACTTGGTTCTAAATATATTTATTATTAAACCATGTGGTTCGGCTGTTTATAGTTCAGCATATCTCATGTGTTTTTTTCTCCATGTGGTGTACTACAAAAATGCATATAATATTTCATTGATATATGTATATGAAGAGATATATGCGCTAATTATTATTTCGTCATATATTATTATGTTAAAGTAATGTTAACACCCCTATATACATTGGAGTTTTTGCCGTGTGGCAGTTTTTCTGTGTGTTTTTGAGTGAGACTAAAGCTGTGTGTTTTTGAGTGAGACTAAAGCTGTGTGTTTTTGAGTGAGACTAAAGCTGTGTGTTTTTGAGTGAGACTAAAGCTGTGTGTTACTGTGTTGTGCTGATTCGAACATGTGCTGAGTGGGGCTTGTGCTGCGTGGAAATATTGCTATATGTTGCAGAGTGGAGCTCGTACTGTGTGTTGCAGAGTGGTGGGCGTGCTGTGTGTGTTGCAGAGTGGTGGGCGTGCTGTGTGTGTTGCAGAGTGGTGGGCGTGCTGTGTGTGTTGCAGAGTGGTGGGCGTGCTGTGTGTGTTGCAGAGTGGTGGGCGTGCTGTGTGTGTTGCAGAGTGGTGGGCGTGCTGTGTGTGTTGCAGAGTGGTGGGCGTGCTGTGTGTGTTGCAGAGTGGTGGGCGTGCTGTGTGTGTTGCAGAGTGGTGGGCGTGCTGTGTGTGTTGCAGAGTGGTGGGCGTGCTGTGTGTGTTGCAGAGTGGTGGGCGTGCTGTGTGTGTTGCAGAGTGGTGGGCGTGCTGTGTGTGTTGCAGAGTGGTGGGCGTGCTGTGTGTGTTGCAGAGTGGTGGGCGTGCTGTGTGTGTTGCAGAGTGGTGGGCGTGCTGTGTGTGTTGCAGAGTGGTGGGCGTGCTGTGTGTGTTGCAGAGTGGTGGGCGTGCTGTGTGTGTTGCAGAGTGGTGGGCGTGCTGTGTGTGTTGCAGAGTGGTGGGCGTGCTGTGTGTGTTGCAGAGTGGTGGGCGTGCTGTGTGTGTTGCAGAGTGGTGGGCGTGCTGTGTGTGTTGCAGAGTGGTGGGCGTGCTGTGTGTGTTGCAGAGTGGTGGGCGTGCTGTGTGTGTTGCAGAGTGGTGGGCGTGCTGTGTGTGTTGCAGAGTGGTGGGCGTGCTGTGTGTGTTGCAGAGTGGTGGGCGTGCTGTGTGTGTTGCAGAGTGGTGGGCGTGCTGTGTGTGTTGCAGAGTGGTGGGCGTGCTGTGTGTGTTGCAGAGTGGTGGGCGTGCTGTGTGTGTTGCAGAGTGGTGGGCGTGCTGTGTGTGTTGCAGAGTGGTGGGCGTGCTGTGTGTGTTGCAGAGTGGTGGGCGTGCTGTGTGTGTTGCAGAGTGGTGGGCGTGCTGTGTGTGTTGCAGAGTGGTGGGCGTGCTGTGTGTGTTGCAGAGTGGTGGGCGTGCTGTGTGTGTTGCAGAGTGGTGGGCGTGCTGTGTGTGTTGCAGAGTATGGGCGTGCTGTGTGTGTTGCAGAGTGGTGGACATGGTGAGTGTTGCAGAGTGGTGGGCGTGCTGTGTTGGCCGTGGTGAGTGTTGCAGAGTAGTAGGCGTGGTGAGTGTTGCAGAGTGGTAGGCGTGTTGTGTGTTGCAGAGTGGTGGGCGTGCTGTGTGTTGCAGAGTGGTGGGCGTGCTGTGTGTTGCAGAGTGGTGGGCGTGCTGTGTGTTGCAGAGTGGTGGGCGTTCTGTGTGTTGCAGAGTGGTGGGCGTTCTGTGTGTTGCAGAGTGGTGGGCGTTCTGTGTGTTGCAGAGTGGTGGGCGTTCTGCGTGTTGCAGAGTGGTGGGCGTTCTGTGTGTTGCAGAGTGGTGGGCGTTCTGTGTGTTGCAGAGTGGTGGGCGTTCTGTGTGTTGCAGAGTGGTGGGCGTTCTGTGTGTTGCAGAGTGGTGGGCGTTCTGTGTGTTGCAGAGTGGTGGGCGTTCTGTGTGTTGCAGAGTGGTGGGCGTGCTGTGTGTTGCAGAGTGGTGGGCGTGCTGTGTGTTGCAGAGTGGTGGGCGTGCTGTGTGTTGCAGAGTGGTGGGCGTGCTGTGTGTTGCAGAGTGGTGGGCGTGCTGTGTGTTGCAGAGTGGTGGGCGTGCTGTGTGTGTTGCAGAGTGGTGGGCGTGCTGTGTGTGTTGCAGAGTGGTGGGCGTGCTGTGTGTGTTGCAGAGTGGTGGGCGTGCTGTGTGTGTTGCAGAGTGGTGGGCGTGCTGTGTGTGTTGCAGAGTGGTGGGCGTGCTGTGTGTGTTGCAGAGTGGTGGGCGTGCTGTGTGTGTTGCAGAGTGGTGGGCGTGCTGTGTGTGTTGCAGAGTATGGGCGTGCTGTGTGTGTTGCAGAGTGGTGGGCGTGCTGTGTGTGTTGCAGAGTGGTGGGCGTGCTGTGTGTGTTGCAGAGTGGTGGGCGTGCTGTGTGTGTTGCAGAGTGGTGGGCGTGCTGTGTGTGTTGCAGAGTGGTGGGCGTGCTGTGTGTGTTGCAGAGTGGTGGGCGTGCTGTGTGTGTTGCAGAGTGGTGGGCGTGCTGTGTGTGTTGCAGAGTGGTGGGCGTTCTGTGTGTTGCAGAGTGGTGGGCGTTCTGTGTGTTGCAGAGTGGTGGGCGTTCTGTGTGTTGCAGAGTGGTGGGCGTTCTGCGTGTTGCAGAGTGGTGGGCGTTCTGTGTGTTGCAGAGTGGTGGGCGTTCTGTGTGTTGCAGAGTGGTGGGCGTTCTGTGTGTTGCAGAGTGGTGGGCGTTCTGTGTGTTGCAGAGTGGTGGGCGTGCTGTGTGTTGCAGAGTGGTGGGCGTGCTGTGTGTTGCAGAGTGGTGGGCGTGCTGTGTGTTGCAGAGTGGTGGGCGTGCTGTGTGTTGCAGAGTGGTGGGCGTGCTGTGTGTGTTGCAGAGTGGTGGGCGTGCTGTGTGTGTTGCAGAGTGGTGGGCGTGCTGTGTGTGTTGCAGAGTGGTGGTCGTGCTGTGTGTGTTGTAGAGTGGTGGGCGAGGTGAGTGTTGCAGAATGTTGGGCGTGGTGGTTGTGTGGTGTGGTGTTGTGTTATGTAGTGTTGTGTGGTATAATGTGGTGTGGTATAGTGTAGTGTGGTGTGGTGTCGTGTTTTGTAGTGTGGTGTAGTGTTGTGTGGTGTAGTGTGTAGTGAGGCGTGGTGTGGTGTAGTGTGGTGTAGTGTGGTGTAGTGTGGTGTGGTGTGGTGTGGTGTGGTGTAGTGTAGTATAGTTGTGTGGTGTAGTGTGGTATGGTGTTGTGTGGTGTAGTGTAGTGTAGTATAGTTGTGTGGTGTAGTGTAGTGTGGTGTAGTGTGGTGAAATGTAGTGTAGTGTAGTGCGGTGTAGTGTAGTGTGGTGTAGTGTAGTGTAGTGTGGTGTAGTGCAGTGTAGTGTAGTGTGGTGAGGTGTAGTGTGGTGAGGTGTAGTGTGGTGAAGTGTGGTGTAGTGTGGTGTGGTGTGGTGAGGTGTAGTGTAGTGTGGTGAGGTGTAGTGTGGTGAGGTGTAGTGTGGTGAGGTGTGGTGTGTTGTAGTGTGGGTGTGGTTATGCTGTGGTGCAGTGAATTATGTGTGTACCATGGTGTACTGCATTGTGGTAAGGTGTAGTATTGAGTATTGTGTCGTGGGGGTGTTTGTGCACTGGTGGTGTGTGTTGGGTAATATGTGGAGATGTGTATAGTGTAGTGACAGTGTAGGGTGTATGGTGTGTATAGTGTAGTGGCAGTGTGGGGTGTATGGTGTGTATAGTGTAGTGGCAGTGTGGGGTGTATGGTGTGTATAGTGTAGTGACAGTGCGGGGTGTATGGTGTGTATAGTGTAGTGGCAGTGTGGGGTGTATGGTGTGTATAGTATAGTGACAGTGTGGGGTGTATGGTGTGTATAGTGTAGTGGCAGTGTGGGGTGTATGGTGTGTATAGTGTAGTGGCAGTGTGGGGTGTATAGTGTAGTGACAGTGCGGGGTGTATGGTGTGTATAGTGTAGTGGCAGTGTGGGGTGTATGGTGTGTATAGTTTAGTGACAGTGTGGAGTGTATGGTGTGTATTGTGTAGTGACAGTGGAGGATGTATGGTGTGTATAGTGTAGTGACAGTGTGGGGTGTATGGTGTGTATAGTTTAGTGACAGTGTGGAGTGTATGGTGTGTATTGTGTAGTGACAGTGGAGGATGTATGGTGTGTATAGTGTAGTGACAGTGTGGAGGGTGCATGGTGTGAATAGTGTAGTGACAGTGTGGGGGGTGCATGGTGTGTATAGTGTAGTGACAGTCACTAAGGCTAAAGAACTTCTCGCTGTCTCTTCCGTCCCTCGATCCTACCTCCCCCCCCCTCCTCCTCAGCATCCTCACAGCCCCTGACCGTTGACGTAAACTAACTATTATCATACCCACCCACGCCATCCAGCACTCACATCATCACATTCACACTTTTGTCACCCTCGTCGCCAAGCATTGTCTGATCACGCTCACCGTCAGATTAAGCCTTCCATCACCTTCCACCCCCCCCCCCCCGTCACCTTTTCAAGCACACTTCTACCTTTCTGTCAGTAGTAATAGTTCATCCCTTTGTTTCCACTCTGATTTTTCTCTTCTAAACTACTTCGTTGACCTTTCTCATCCCTCCTCTTACAAACGACCTTTCTCAGCCTTACTAGCAGAGTTGGAAGACAGCCCATGTTGTGCCACTATACGAAAGGGCAGAACGACAGGAGGAATAAACTTAAGACCGGTTTCACTTGCATATCACATTAGATGAGAGGAAAGGTAGTAATAACGAGGCTAGTAGAACATTTGGAGAGAATGGTCTTTATAACAAGGACAACACCAACATGGGATCAGATAAGGCAAATCCTGCTTCACCAACGTGGTAGATTTCAAAGGACTGGCGACAGATATCAGGCAATATACAGAAGAGTTGGCGGACTGTATATTATTAGAATGTCAGAAAGCCTTCAACCAAGTATCCTACAGGAGGATCGGACACGCAAGGATGTATCAGGCAAAAGTGGGTAAGTGGATAAAAGTGGATTTATTTCAGGGGATACGGGAGTAATTATGCAACAGACGACAACGATTCACAGTGGAAGGAGAGATCTCCATATGTCGGGATGTCACCAGAGGTGTCCCGTGTGGACCAACCCTTCACCAAACACACGTAAACGACCATACAGAAGAGACGGACTTCTTCCTCTCAAGGTTCACTGATAACAAAATACAGTTTATGAAGAAGAATACAATGGAAGACTGCAAAAAACTGCAGGACGTCATAGATACAATTAAAGTGTGGTCGCTCTACAAGGTGGGACACAGCCGTAAATGGAACAATCTACAAGGTGGGACAACTGTAAATGGAACAATCTACAAGGTGGGACACAACCGTAAATGGAACAATCTACAAGGTGGGACAACTGTAAATGGAACAATCTACAAGGTGGGACACAACCGTAAATGGAACAATCTACAAGGTGGGACACAACCGTAAATGGAATAATCTACAAGGTGGGACAACTGTAAATGGCACAATCTACAAGGAGACACACAACCGTAAATGGCACAATCTAAAAGGAGAGACACAAAAGTAAATGGCACAACCTACAAGGTGGGACACAACTGTAAATGGGACAATGCTGTTCAGAAAAAAAGGAGCAAGGCATTGTTCCCATAAGTACAGTGGCGGAGCGCTCTCACTCTCGCGCTCTTTTCGGGTCTTACTCCCACTCCCTCAGTGCCACTGTTCACTTAGGGGGAGCACCTTAGTCTCTCACAGGGAAGAGTACCTCGAACCCGGTCTTGCCCCCGCGTCAAGTACGGTAAGCCGGCCGTTTCCTGGATCCTCCACGGGTGTGTCCACGGACACTAAGGCCAGGTTCCCCAGCTACCGGCCTGCCCGCCACAAAACTTACAACAGCCTATGGTCGCCAATCTGACCAGAGCTCCAGTTAAGGCTAGATCATTATCTCTACGTACAGTGGTACACTGTTCTTGTCTGCTACTTCCTTACTTGTGTTCAGTGCTCAGTCTAACCCAAAGTAAACGTATAGAGAATGAAAGAGTGAAACAAAACACCATAATAAAATCATGAACCGTTTTCTAGGATTAGGAGTACAAATCTTAAGGCCCGAAAATAACTAAAATGTTTCTATATGGCAACACTCCTCAGTAAAGGTCCTTAATAATAAGGCAACATCCAACTGTATTACTCACCAGAATTCACTAGGTTATCACTCCCTTTTTAATGTTTTATCGCACAAAAGGTCACTTATAATTTCACTTACGTATTTTTTACATCATCTTCTCAATAACAATATACAGGAAATCTGAATCCTAAGAATTAAAGAATAACATTAATTTCATACTTAGTCCGAAACTATCATAATCTGTGCCCTTCTCATCACAACAAATATCTCCTCATACACTTACATAATTAATATACACTTCCTATCAACAAGGGGAAAGGAGCATGGAAAATTAATCTACCTTAAATTGGAAGCACGGAAGCTGTAGTCTTTGCAGCCCATAGCAGTGGGTTGATGATCCCTCCGCATAGATAAGGCAGGTCTCCTCTTCAAATTTCCACTCCTCTTCAGCGCCTCTGTAGGTCTCCTCCCAACCACTAAGTTCCACCGTTGATTACACTATAAAGCAGGAAACGTAGCCCAAACCTCCATTAGTCTCTTAAACTGGTTACGGACCCGCTTCTTTTCTGCAGAAGAGACCGGTAGAATAATTGCTCCTCACACAGGGTTGTTAATGCTGCTATACTCGAACCAGGACTTGCCACCTGAGCCTCCCTACGCAGCAGTTCCGAGCTGCCCACGTGTTGAATCCCAAGCGAATTATCGAGACAAACTGGAGCTCCGACGTCGCTGAGCCTCTTGTGATCTATCAAAGTCTAGTTCCTCTACTCTTCCACAGACGTCGACAGTAGTTCATCTTTGCCTCTCGAGTACTGTTTGGGATTACGTCCACCTGGAGGATTAATCCTCACCAAAATGAGACTATCGATCGATATAACTTGTCACTTTCTCTCCCGCTGACATCACGCCCAGGGTGCTTTATGATTGATCAGCCTGTACAGGCCCCTGCATCTGACCAATCATATACCATGCAACTAGGCGCCACGACGCCTCCGGAGTATCTTGGCGGGAAAATTTACTTTCTCCTGAGCTGATCCGCCATTGTATGGTAGCGCCTCTCTCTCACCTCCTCCCACTTGAACTTAAATCATAAATATCTTCATCCTTAAGCATCTCACCTCCTTTTAAGTGTTATCAAATGATACTAGGCTTCTCCTAGACTATTCACAAAGGAGTATTTACAAAGGAAAGGAGCACAACAACCAGACTCCGCAAACGAACCCATGAGTTGAGGTGTGTGTGGCCGCTATGCCACCTAGTCGGAACCATTTCCCCACCGTGTATTACTGTAGAATGGAACAATCCATTAATTTTCAGATCCTTAATGTATAATAAATAAGACGCTATTGATCGTTATTGACGCTACTGACGCTATTAATAATAAAACACGCTATTGATCCCCGGTTGGAGGAAGTGTGTGAGGAAATTGAATTCATCACTGCTGAATGCATGAATAGTCCAAATTTGGTTACGGTGTGGCAGGATGGAGACATTTTTTATGTCAAGAACTGCTAGCATCAGGAAGAAGGAAGGCCCAAGGATAGGACACCTTCAAGATTGCAGTCTGTTACCAGTGACTCTAATCTAATAACCTTGCCAATGGCCGCAGATTGCAGAATGAATGACTGCTTAGAAATCAGAATAAGAAATCCCTTTTATGGAAATGGAACAAGTACCAATGGCCTTCTTAGCAACAGCATCGATAAGTTAATTTCAGGTAACACCAATAAGGCTCAGTACACAGCTAGAAATAAGAAACAACCAGTAATAGGATTTCGACCACCGCAAGGTGCAAAAGGTTAAAGGACTCCAGAGCCGTGAAAGCACTGCAAGAATCAACCACAATGATAAATAAATGTTGATTCCTAAGAAGCAACCTAAGAAAAAATTGCATAAAAGTTCTGAAGTGACGATGATAGTGTCCAAGGGCAGGCAGCACCTGCAAGTTTGACCAGGACAAATAGCACAGTAGCCAACTCCTTCGGCAGATGTAGACCCTTTAACAACATCAATGAAATACATATCAGAGGAAAAAATATTCAATGAAAATGCATTTCATAGCTGTATGAATGGTCAGGGCATTTCATAGCTGTATGAATGGTCAGGGCATTTCATAGCTGTATGAATGGTCAGGGCATTTCATAGCTGTATGAATGGTCAGGGCATTTCATAGCTGTATGAATGGTCAGGGCATTTCATAGCTGTATGAATGGTCAGGGCATTTCATAGCTGTATGAATGGTCAGGGCATTTCATAGCTGTATGAATGGTCAGGGCATTTCATAGCTGTATGAATGGTCAGGGCATTTCATAGCTGTATGAATGGTCAGGGCATTTCATAGCTGTATGAATGGTCAGGGCATTTCATAGCTGTCTGAATGGTCAGGGCATTTCATAGCTGTATGAATGGTCAGGGCATTTCATAGCTGTATGAATGGTCAGGGCATTTCATAGCTGTATGAATGGTCAGGGCATTTCATAGCTGTATGAATGGTCAGGGCATTTCATAGCTGTATGAATGGTCAGGGCATTTCATAGCTGTATGAATGGTCAGGGCATTTCATAGCTGTATGAATGGTCAGGGCATTTCATAGCTGTATGAATGGTCAGGGCATTTCATAGCTGTATGAATGGTCAGGGCATTTCATAGCTGTATGAATGGTCAGGGCATTTCATAGCTGTATGAATGGTCAGGGCATTTCATAGCTGTATGAATGGTCAGGGCATTTCATAGCTGTATGAATGGTCAGGGCATTTCATAGCTGTATGAATGGTCAGGGCATTTCATAGCTGTATGAATGGTCAGGGCATTTCATAGCTGTATGAATGGTCAGGGCATTTCATAGCTGTATGAATGGTCAGGGCATTTCATAGCTGTATGAATGGTCAGGGCATTTCATAGCTGTATGAATGGTCAGGGCATTTCATAGCTGTATGAATGGTCAGGGCATTTCATAGCTGTATGAATGGTCAGGGCATTTCATAGCTGTATGAATGGTCAGGGCATTTCATAGCTATATGAATGGTCAGGGCATTTCATAGCTGTATGAATGGTCAGGGCATTTCATAGCTGTATGAATGGTCAGGGCATTTCATAGCTGTATGAATGGTCAGGGCATTTCATAGCTGTATGAATGGTCAGGGCATTTCATAGCTGTATGAATGGTCAGGGCATTTCATAGCTGTATGAATGGTCAGGGCATTTCATAGCTGTATGAATGGTCAGGGCATTTCATAGCTGTATGAATGGTCAGGGCATTTCATAGCTGTATGAATGGTCAGGGCATTTCATAGCTGTATGAATGGTCAGGGCATTTCATAGCTGTATGAATGGTCAGGGCATTTCATAGCTGTATGAATGGTCAGGGCATTTCATAGCTGTATGAATGGTCAGGGCATTTCATAGCTGTATGAATGGTCAGGGCATTTCATAGCTGTCTGAATGGTCAGGGCATTTCATAGCTGTATGAATGGTCAGGGCATTTCATAGCTGTATGAATGGTCAGGGCATTTCATAGCTGTATGAATGGTCAGGGCATTTCATAGCTGTATGAATGGTCAGGGCATTTCATAGCTGTATGAATGGTCAGGGCATTTCATAGCTGTATGAATGGTCAGGGCATTTCATAGCTGTATGAATGGTCAGGGCATTTCATAGCTGTATGAATGGTCAGGGCATTTCATAGCTGTATGAATGGTCAGGGCATTTCATAGCTGTATGAATGGTCAGGGCATTTCATAGCTGTATGAATGGTCAGGGCATTTCATAGCTGTATGAATGGTCAGGGCATTTCATAGCTGTATGAATGGTCAGGGCATTTCATAGCTGTATGAATGGTCAGGGCATTTCATAGCTGTATGAATGGTCAGGGCATTTCATAGCTGTATGAATGGTCAGGGCATTTCATAGCTGTATGAATGGTCAGGGCATTTCATAGCTGTATGAATGGTCAGGGCATTTCATAGCTGTATGAATGGTCAGGGCATTTCATAGCTGTATGAATGGTCAGGGCATTTCATAGCTGTATGAATGGTCAGGGCATTTCATAGCTGTATGAATGGTCAGGGCATTTCATAGCTATATGAATGGTCAGGGCATTTCATAGCTGTATGAATGGTCAGGGCATTTCATAGCTGTATGAATGGTCAGGGCATTTCATAGCTGTATGAATGGTCAGGGCATTTCATAGCTGTATGAATGGTCAGGGCATTTCATAGCTGTATGAATGGTCAGGGCATTTCATAGCTGTATGAATGGTCAGGGCATTTCATAGCTGTATGAATGGTCAGGGCATTTCATAGCTGTATGAATGGTCAGGGCATTTCATAGCTGTATGAATGGTCAGGGCATTTCATAGCTGTATGAATGGTCAGGGCATTTCATAGCTGTATGAATGGTCAGGGCATTTCATAGCTGTATGAATGGTCAGGGCATTTCATAGCTGTATGAATGGTCAGGGCATTTTAAACTTTCACAATAAAAGGCATGGAAGAAACAACATAAAGAAAGAAATATCTCAAACATTAAACGAGAAAGAATCTTGCAAACAAAGTTATCAGTCACCGTGGTGTAGTGGTAAGACACTCGCCTGGCGTTCCGCGAGCGCTTTGTCATGGGTTCGTATCCTGGCCGGGGATGATTTACTGGGCGCAAATCCTTAACTGTAGCCTCTGTTTAACTCAACAGTATAATGTGTACTTGGTTGTAAAAACGATTCTTCGCGGCAGGGGATCGTATTCCAGGGACCTGCCCGAAACGCTACGCGTACTAGTGGCTGTACAAGAATGTAACAACTCTTGTATATATCTAAAAAAAAAAGCCATCCTTGCAGTAACAGCAAGGAAAAGAGCATCAAGACGACGAAACGGTGGAGAATGAGGCAGAGACGGGGTAGTCATGCTCGAGGACAGACATCACAAGAAAGGAGTACACACAGGAGTGTGCCTTTATCAACTCCCCAGAAAGATGGAACAAGATTAAGAAAGCTGAAGGCATTACAGTATTTAATTCGGAGGTGAGAGACATGAGATGACCAACACCAACTGCTCTCCAAGATCAACCTCCAAGAGCTTAGCATTTTCCTTATACAGAAGGTGATTTCCACAGAGGGACGATGGGAAGGACATACATCCGAGTAAAAGTCATAGTACAGGTCTTAATCGGGAGAACTTGGAGCCAAGATTGATGCCCAAGGACGACACGCTATTGATCTCAAGTTGGAGCTAGTGTTGGAGGAAATAGAATTCATCACCGCGCAACCCGTGACTTCGAATAATTCATCGCATTTTGACATATAACTTTACTAAAGACAAAAACTGATGCTCTCCAAATTCTAGCAGCTCACAAAAATTACGTGACGTCCCGTTTTCTATTCATGGGTGCTTGGTTACGTTAGCTTGGGGCGCTTGATGTAGATGCTAGACTCGTGTATTTAAACATGGGATAACAAGAACATGAATTCTAAGTCTGTAAATGAGAGTTAATGTAATTTTTCTCCCTTACACCCAGGTGACGCTCCAGCAGCGATGCAAGTATCGGGGACAAGTCGCCGGGGTCCAGACCAGCTGCTGCGACTGTTGCTGGTGGTGGTGGTGGTGCTGTGGGGGACCACCACCACTGTCCTCCCCCACCACATGTTGTGATAGACATGTGGGTGAGTGCGGTGGCACAGGACGGGACAGCTTCTCCTTGATCCACAACTGGCTAGTGTACAGTAGCTTTTAGAGACACATGTTGTGAAAATCAATTTTCCGTGTATATACTGAGGATTCGGGACAGACATTGGAGTCAGTGTATATAGTACATATCACATCTATAACTACTAGCATCCTAAACTTGTGTAAATAGAGTGAGATATATATAAAGCCAAATTCACACAATGTACAAAAGTTCTTCAATAGAAGAGTAGAGAAACTACCAAAGAAAATAATGTAAACTAGCATATGTAATTAGGAATAGTAAAATATCAAAAAGGTAAACTTGCAAAATGTAATTATTGAACAACTGTATGAATAGTCCAAATGTGGTTATGTTGTGACAGGATGGAGACATTGTTTATGTCAAGACCTTAATTGAAAGAAAACGCAAGTGTAATGGTATATAATTAATGTGATAAATACCCAATAATACATGTATATGGTTCCTGCAGGGCATAGGTCTCCAATCTTTTAAAATTTCAAAGCCTCAGTCATATTGATGCAGCATTGTTCAAGTTAGCTTGGGAGTGTTCAGTATGAACACCCTGACAAGGGCATGCGAGGATCAAACAGCTGTCATCAATTGTAAAGACCTAATGAACGAGTACGGAATCAGTGAACAAACGCGGGCACTATAGTAACGTGATTGGCGAGATACGGGATGTAATTGTGTTGATTAGGATTAATGGTGGTCCTTAATCTACTTGATAACAATGAAGTGATCGCAATGTCTCCCCCTATGATGTTTTCTTTATATAAACAACTTTGGTGTCAATCAATTTTGGCTCAGTTCTTTAACGCGAAGAACATTGTTTTATCGGTAACTTCCATGATTATCAGGACTATGTTAACCATTGCTCCTTTGGCCGTCACTGGCTCATCACTACAACAATCTACTGTGTTACTCTGGCCTATATTTTCTGGATCACGTAGTGATGGTCATTATTTTGTCTACTGTGACCTTTACTGTGATGGTAAGTACTACGGCGGCCGCTGTTGTATAGGCCATCACTGTCCTGGCCACTGTTATCTCAACTACTGCTGTATTGACATCTTGCAATGAGAGTGACATCATCTATTTGATCATTTATCACGCCCTCGAATTTGACTTAAATTTAGCTACTGGTAGAATATATTAGTATCAGCAATGTTTACCTCGAGCACCGCTGCGATGTCCACCATTATATAGATCAACACTATTGAGTCTGGTCTCTATTGAGTCAACAGTATAGATTACTATTTAGTGACTGTTACTCCGTCGATCAATGCTGAAGAGACCATTGTCTCTCTGACCACTGTTTCCTTGGTCTCTGTTGTAATGAATACTTAAATGGCAGCCACTGTTTCCTTGGTCTCTGTTGTAATGAATACTTAAATGGCAGCCACTGTTTCTCATAGACGCTGTTGTGTCAAGCAGAACTGCAACGACAGTAGCTAGTTCCGATACACTTCTTATGAGAAAATTCACAGGAGCCGTAATGGGGATTCGAACCTATGCACTGGGTGTTTCCAGGAGCAGAGGTTCGAATCCTTATCACGGCTGCTACGAATTTTCTCACTGATGCATCACGTTAGTGTGATTATTCTCTGTGTATCACTTATTATCTTCCGCAGCAGAGAACAGCACCCTGCCATCGTCTCATTAATCTTGACCACCTGTGTTCACCTAGTTGTGCTTGTGAGGGTTGAGCTCTGGCTCTTTGGTCCCGCCTCTCAACTGTCAATCAACTGGTGTACAGGTTCCTAAGCCTACTGGGCTCTATCATATCTACATTTGAAACTGTCTATGGAGTCTGCCTCTACCACATCACTGCCTAATGCATCCCATCTGTTAACTACTCTGACACTGAGAAAGTTCATTCTAACGTCCCTGTGGCTCATTTGGGTACTCAGTTTCCACATGTTGCCAGTGCGCGAAGCACCTGGTTAGGGCAAGTAGTTCGAGAAAGAACCGGACAGAAGGAGTAAATCCATTTTGCCGCTCGTTAATAAGGAGAGTGTATGTGGAGTGTGACTTCCCGAGCCCATCGTCGCCCTCAAGATAATGTCAGTCTTCAGAGTATCGAGATCGTATATAAGGAAGAGTTTACCTGGGAATATCTCATCATCCTGAATGTGTTGTACGTGATCATGTGTACCTGACGCTTTAAACTGAGTGACAAGACTCAATAATTATATTAATAATAATTATATAAGAAGTCATGTTTGAAGATATTAGTAATATATCTGCATCCCTGTTAATTAATCTCTTTCTACCTTTTTCTCAGACTTTATGTATCTATCTCTTTCTTTAACATATCTCTAGACGGTTTCAGAGGATTATCTATCTTCTTGCTGTCCAGGAAACTGGTCCACGTCTGATGAGGTGAATCTGGACAATGGTAGCGTCTTGACTACTAATGTACTATTGATAAGCTACTTTTGGAAGTCTTATACCTCTTCCAGAAGTCTGGCATAGGACGGGAGACAAGACAGACACGGTAGTGGTAAATACTCGAATTGGATCGTCTTGTGGATCATAAGCAGATTCGCAAGTCGAAGCCTCGAAACAAATCCTCCTTAATTCTTTAGTTTTTTGGTGGTTTAGCAGGAGAATAGCTAAAGAGAGTTCTGTCTGAATCCACGTCACATGCAACACATTAATAAACTTAATATTTTCTAAGTCAAAAACTTGACACGTGTCAATTAGAGACTTTTACACGGATTCCCGTAGCTGAACCTAAGCTTTTGCCATCACAAAACACACACACGCGCGCACACACACACACACACACACACACATCTGTGTGTGTGTGTGTGTGTGTGTGTGTGTGTGTGTGTGTGTGTGTGTATTACTCCGAGTGTGTACATACAAATCGGTTCTATTGACCAACTAACAAAAATAAGGCAAGAAAGAGAAGGGTGGGCAGATTGCATTTTTTTGGACTGTCAGAAAGCCTTTGACACAGTACCCCATAAAAGACTGTTTCAAAAGTTAGAGGAACAGGCAGGAGTAAAAGGTAAGGTGCTCCAGTGGATAAGGGAGTATCTAAGCAACAGGAAACATTGAGTAACTCTGAGGGGAGAGGCATCAGAGTGGCGAGATGTCACCAGCGGAGTCCCACAGCGCTCTGTACTTGGACCCATTATGTTTCTAATATATGTAAATGATCTTCCAAAGGGTATAGACTCATTCCTCTCAATGTTTGCTAATGATGCAAAAATTAAGAGAAGAATCAGAACAGATGAAGATAGACAGAGACTACAGGATGACCTGGACCAACTGGAGGAATGGTCTAGAAAAGGGCTGCTAAAGTTCAACTCAGGAAAGTATAAAGTAATGAAATTAGGCGAAGGGTGCAGAAGACTGAACACAAGGTACCATCTGGGAGGTGAAATTCTGCAAGAGTCAAACAGAGAGAAAGATCTGGGGGTTGCTATCACACAGCACCTGACCCCAGAGGCTCACATCAAAAGATAACATCAGCCGCATATGCTAGGTTGGCCAACATAAGAACTGCCTTTAGCAACTAGTGTAAGGAATCATTCAGGACACTGTATACCACTTATGCCAGACTAATCCTGGAATATGCAGCTCCTGGCTGGAGTCCGTATCTAGTTAAACACAAGACAAAGTTAGAGAAGATGCAGCGGTATGCCACCATACTTGTCCCGGAACTGAGAGGTATGAGCTACGAGGAAAGGTAAAAGGAGCTAAACCTCACGTCCCTGGAAAACAGAAGAGTACGGGGAGACATGATAACCACCTACAAAATTCTCAGGGGAATTGACAGGGTGTACAGAGACAAACTCTTCAGCACGGGTGAAACACGAACAAGGAGACACAGGTGGAAACTTAGTAGCCAGATGAGCCACAGAGACGTTAGAAGAACTTTTTTTAGTGTCAGAGTAGTTAGTAAATGGAATGCACTAGGAAGTAATGTGGCGGAGGCTGACTCCATACACAGTTTCAAATGTAGATATGATAGAACCCAGTAGACTCGGAAATCTGTATACCAGTTGATTGACAGTTGAGAGGCGAGACCAAAGAGTTTGAGCTCAACCCCCGCAAGCACAAACAGGTTAGTACAAATAGGTGAGTTCATAGGTAGGGGGTGGGCCTCGCGGCTGAGTGAACAGCACTCGGGGGTCGTGTGCTGTCTACGGTCGGAAGTCTACAAGATGACCTAGACAGACTGAAGCAGTCCAACAAATGGCTGCTAAAGTTCAACCCGAGTAAATGCAAAGTAAAGAAACTAGGCGGTGGAAACAGGAAGCCAGACACAGGATACATAATAGGAGATGAAGTACTTAATGAAACGAACAGAGAGAAAGATTTAGGAGTTGATATCACACCAGACCTATCTCCTGTAGCCCACATAAAAAGGAATACGCCTGCAGCATATGCGAGGCTGGCTAACATCAGAACAGCGTTCAGGAACCTGAGTAAGGAATCATTCAGAATCTTGTGTACCACATATGTAAGACCAATCCTGGAGTATGCGGCCCCAGCATGGAGCCCGTACCTTGTCAAGCACAAGACGAAGCTGGAAAAAGTTCAAAGGTATGCCACTAGACTAGTCCCAGAACTAAGAGGCATGAGTTACGAGGAAAGGCTGCGGGAAATTGCACCTTACGAAACTGAAAGACAGAAGAGTAAGGAGAGACATGATCACTACCTACAAAATCCTGAGGGGAATTGACAGGGTAGACAAGGATAAACTATTCAACACTGGTGGTACGCGAACGAGGGGACACAGGTGGAAACTGAGTACCCAAATGAGCCACAGGGACGTTAGAAAGAACTTTTTCAGTGTCAGAGTAGTTAGCAGGTGGAATGCATTGGGCTGTGATGTGGTGGAGGCTGACTCCATACACAGTTTCAAATGTAGATAAGATAGAGCCCAGTAGGTTCAGGAATCTGTACACCAGTTGATTGACGGTTGAGAGGCAGGACCAAAGAGCCAAAGCTCAACCCCCGCAAGCACAAATAGGCGAGTACACAGGTAGGGTCTGGGCCTCGCGGCTGAGTGGACAGCACTCGGGGGTCGTAGTTCGAATGGCCCAGATTCGATTCCCGGCGGAGGCGGAAACAAATGGGCAGAGTTTATTTCACCCTGAGGCACCTGTTCACCTAGCAGTAACTAGGCACCTGGGAGTTAGCAAGCTGCTTCCTGGGGATGTGTGTGTAGGTGCATGTGTGTAAGAGAAATATATGTAGCAGACATAATAGAGGAAACATAGATTGGCTAGAAAGGCGGGGTCCAAGAGGCTCTATCAACTGCATTATGAGCAGTCTTAGTAGGGAAAGATTCCAGAAGCAACTAACCGCTGGCCAACAGGAATTTCCAACTTTTCCTAATCACTACTGAAGCTCAGAGGAATTAATGATCCACGTCCACGTCATATAAATTGTCATCTACACTTCCGGGAATATATATATATTTAATACCACCGTACTGCGGTTAACAATTTAAATGTATAATATGTATACCATCTTGAGTGGTAGAAGCCCGTGTACACCTTTTCAGTCAACACAGAATTGCAACGATTTGTATAATTTCTTACGAATAAACATTAGAGCGAAATATAAATCCAAAATTATGCGAGATAAAGCAAAACAAAACAAAACAGGAAACGATGAACCCACTTCGGAGGAACGAGAAACAGACGATACAATATTGGGTACAGTAATGAGGAACTTTCTGATACAGTTTGTTGCTTTGAAACTATAAGAAGTAGTGAAGACTTTTCTGCAATAATGGCTCTGGTGTTCACACAAGTTGGGAATTTTGAAGATAAATTTTGAAGATTTTTGAAGATTTTGAAGATAAATTTTGAAGATATGTTTCATGAAATATCACAAGGGGGAAAGCAGCTATTTCTTGCATTATTAATTCTGTTTAATGCATTTATTTATTTAAGACGTTGAGGGGAGGCGGGTGCAGGCACAAGGTCACCATAAAACTAAGGTCAATTTAATTAGGGTAAATTAGGGTATTAAAAAATAAGAGTAGAGTAAAATTTGGGTAAATAAAAATTAAGGTAAATTTTTTTATCCCTAGATGGAATAAATTTGCAATTGAGTTCACGGTTGAACAAAACAGAACTTGATATATAACAATACCAGAATATTTCCAGAACATGGCCATGGATAAAAAAGTTTAGACTCGTTTCAACAACCTAAATTTGAAATATATATATATTGAAGATATGTTGCACGAATATATATATATATATATATATATATATATATATATATATATATATATATATATATATATATATATATATATATATATATACAACGGAAGGGAGTACCACCTCTAGCTGGAAGAAGGGGGACCCATAGCCTCGGAGGAAACCACGCATAACGCATTAGAGGATATATATATATATACATTATATATATATATATATATATATATATATATATATATATATATATATATATATATATATATATATATATATATATGTCGTACCTAGTAGCCAGAACGCACTTCTCGGCCTACTATGCAGGGCCCGATTTGCCTAATAAGCCAAGTTTTCCTGAATTAATATATTTTCTCTAATTTTTTTCTTATGAAATGATAAAGCTACCCATTTCATTATGTATGAGGTCAATTTTTTTTTATTGGAGTTAAAATTAACGTATATATATGACCGAACCTAACCAACCCTACCTAACCTAACCTAACCTATCTTTATAGGTTAGGTTAGGTTAGGTAGTCGAAAAAGTTAGGTTAGGTAGGTTAGGTAGTCGAAAAACAATTAATTCATGAAAACGTGGCTTATTAGGCAAATCGGGCCTTGCATAGTAGGCTGAGAAGTGCGTTCTGGCTACTAGGTACGACATATATATATATATATATATATATATATATATATATATATATATATATATATATATATATATATATATATATATATATATATATATATATTAAATTAATAACTTCCAATTGACAAGGTACAAAAACATAATTTCAGCCCATGATTTTAAAGACTATGTCGAATAGTAAAATTAAGAAGCAAATATAATTAGAAAAAATAACAAGGAATTAAACTGAAGAGAACCAAAACATCTCCAAAAAAGCAAGGTATGAATAATCAGATACAATTGTAGATGTCTGTAAATAATGTGTGAATGACATAGTTACTAAAGCAAAGGACCAATCTAAGCTTCTGGCCGACCAAATCAGGAGAAAATATATAAATGTTTATGAAGATCATCTAACCAAAAGAAAGATGGAGGACTCGCAGGCAACGCCATCGTGAACATTATGCTAATGAAGCCCTTAATGAACAAGAAAGGGGGAGAGAGGGGAGAGATATTTAATTCAAGACCAGTAAGGAACGCGAGACATTAATTATGAAGAAAATCACAGGACATCTTGAGAACAGTCGCTGATCGACACACTGCTCACTCAGACCATCAGTTCAACAGTCATAAAGAGAAATAAAATAAGACATTAATTAACATATTGATTAATATTAAAAGTGAAAAAAGCTCAACAGATAAGGTCAAGGATGAAGTAAAATTAACTATTTTCAAGACCAAAAGAAACAAACTTCAATGTTTTATTGGACTACTATTCATACAAACGTCATAGTGTTATTGACCCACCTGACTAGATATATCAGTGTCTTATTGAACCACTACAGCTATAAACATTACTGTCACACTGAGCCACTAAACCCGCTAACTGAACCAACAATCATTACTCTCTTACTGAACCAAATATGTATATGATCCAATATAATTGGAGCCAAAAAACTGCAAGCACTGAAAAAAGCGCTGCAAGCAAAAAACTACAAGTCTTACGCCACCACCAGACATGCAAGCAAAAATCTACCAGTCTTATGCTTGCAGGGCTGGTGGTGGCATAAGTCTAATGCAATCACCAGACCTGCAAGCATAACGTCTCATGCAACCACCAGACCTGCAAGCATAACGTCTCATGCAACCACCAAACCTGCAAGAATAAGTCTAATGCAATCACCATACCTGCAAGCATAAGGTCTCATGCAACCACCAGACCTGCAAGCATAAGGTCTCATGCAACCACCAGACCTGCAAGCATAAGGTCTCATGCAACCACCAGACCTGCAAGCATAAGGTCTCATGCAACCACCAGACCTGCAAGCATAAGGTCTCATGCAACCACCAGACCTGCAAGCATAAGGTCTCATGCAACCACCAGACCTGCAGTCACTGGTATTTCAACTACCAATTTAGTCAACCAGCAAATAATTTATTGCTTAACGAGACCAGTAGACCTGAAAGATTCGCTGACTGAAAGGTTTGGTTCTAGTAACCTCTTGCAAGAATGTGAAGAACAACATGAGCTTTCATCTCACAGCTCTCATCTCTCAGCTCTCTTTCCACAGCTCTTCCCACAGCTCTCTTTCCACAGCTCTTATCTCACAGCTCTCATCCCACAGCTCTCTTCCCACAGCTCTCTTCCCACAGCTCTCTTCCCACAGCTCTCATCCCACAGCTCTCATCTCACAGCTCTCATCTCACAGCTCTCATCTCACAGCTCTCTTCCCACAGCTCTCATCTCAAAGCTCTCTTCCCACAGCTCTCTTCCGAGAGCTCTCATCTCACAGCTCTCTTCCCACAGCTCTCTTCCCACAGCTCTCATCTCAAAGCTCTCTTCCCACAGCTCTCTTCCCACAGCTCTCATCTAACAGCTCTCTTCCCACAGCTCTCATCTCACAGCTCTCTTCCCACAGCTCTTTTCCGAGAGCTCTCATCTCACAACTCTCTTCCCGCAGCTCTCATCTCACAACTCTCATCTCAAAGCTCTCTTCCCACAGCTCTCTTTCCACAGCTCTCTTCTCACAGCTCTCTTCCCACAGCTCTCATCTCACAGCTCTCATCTCATAACTCTCTTCCCACAGCTCTCTTCTCACAGCTCTCTTCCCACAGCTCTCATCTCACAGCTCTAATCTAACTGCTCTCTTCCCACAGCTCTCTTCCCACAGCTCTCATCTCACAGCTCTAATCTAACAGCTCTCTTCCCACAGCTCTCTTCCCACAGCTCTCTTCCCACAGCTCTCTTCCCACAGCTCTCTTCCCACAGCTCTCTTCCCACAGCTCTCATCTCACAGCTCTCATCTCACAACTCTCTTCCCACAGCTCTCTTCCCACAGCTCTCTTCCCATAGCTCTCATCCCACAGCTCTCATCCCACAGCTCTCTTCCCACAGCTCTCTTCCCACAGCTCTCATCTCACAGCTCTCATCTCACAGCTCTCATCTCACAGCTCTCTTCCCACACAGAGCATCGAAGGTGTTTGTGAGATGAGTAATGCGTGTTCTCTCAGACGCCGTGAACGCGTTAATTTTGTACACATACACACTCCCTTTAGCGATCAACATTAATAGTTGTATATATAATTCTAGAGATCGTGAACACTTATACCTGTTGTATATACATTGTTCGCTGTGAACACTTATACCTGTTGTATATACATTGTTCGCTGTGAACTCTTATACCTGTTGTATATACATTGTTCGCTGTGAACACTTATACCTGTTGTATATACATTGTTCGCTGTGAACACTTATACCTGTTGTATATACATTGTTCGCTGTGAACTCTTATACCTGTTGTATATACATTGTTCGCTGTGAACACTTATACCTGTTGTATATACATTGTTCGCTGTGAACACTTATACCTGTTGTATATACATTGTTCGCTGTGAACTCTTATACCTGTTGTATATACATTGTTCGCTGTGAACACTTATACCTGTTGTATATACATTGTTCGCTGTGAACACTTATACCTGTTGTATATACATTGTTCGCTGTGAACTCTTATACCTGTTGTATATACATTGTTCGCTGTGAACTCTTATACCTGTTGTATATAAATTATTCGCTGTGAACAGTATTACCTGTTGTATAATAAACATTGCTCCTGTGAACATTAATACCTGTTGTATATACATTGTTCGCTCTGAATAATATTACATATTGAATATACATCTTTCGCTGAGAATAATATTACCTGTTGTATCATAAATATTGCTCCTATGAACATTAATATATGTTGTATATACGTTGTGAGCTTTTTCAACATGCAGTTTAAATGTGTTCATGTTAGTGTATTAAATCTGTATAAATCATTCATTTACAGCTTAATATTGACTGTATGTTTTGTTAAGTGTATTTTGAGTTCCAGAAAACATGAAGTGAAATTAACATTTAAATCCTGGATTTTTTTCGGTCGAGGGGAAGGGGGGGGGGGCGTTTCTTTAGAGGGGGGGGGGGAGGGAGGGGTTTTTCAAAATTAGCACTGAAGATAATGAACATTACACTGTATTGTGGGGTATGTGAACATTACGTCTAGCTCTGGGGTATGTGAACCTTACGTCTAGCTCTGGGGTATGTGAACCTTCCGTCTAGTTCTGGGGTATGTGAACCTTACGTCTAGTTCTGGGGTATGTGAACCTTACGTCTAGTTCTGGGGTATGTGAACCTTACGTCTAGCTCTGGGGGTATGTGAACCTTTCGTCTAGCTCTGGGGTATGTGAACCTTACGTCTAGTTCTGGGGTATGTGAACCTTACGTCTAGTTCTGGAGTATGTGAACCTTCCGTCTAGTTCTGGGGTATGTGAACCTTACGTCTAGTTCTGGAGTATGTGAACCTTACGTCTAGTTCTGGAGTATGTGAACCTTACGTCTAGTTCTGGGGTATGTCAACCTTCCGTCTAGTTCTGGGGTATGTGAACCTTCCGTCTAGTTCTGGGGGTATGTGAACCTTCCGTCTAGCTCTGGGGTATGTGAACCTTACGTCTAGTTCTGGGGTATGTGAACATTACGTCTAGTTTTGGGGTATGTGAACCTTACGTCTAGTTCTGGGGTATGTGAACCTTACATCTAGTTCTGGGGTATGTGAACCTTACGTCTAGTTCTGGGGTATGTGAACATTACGTCTAGTTTTGGGGCATGTGAACCTTACGTCTAGTTCTGGAGTATGTGAACCTTACGTCTAGTTCTGGGGGTATGTGAACTTTACGTCTAGTTCTGGGGGTATGTGAACCTTATATCTAAAATGCAGTGCATAGAAACTTTGCATTTTGTTCTGTCAAATTGAATCCTTGCAATTATTTTTTGGGAAATGATATTTACGTCTTGTCATTATAATACATTTATTTATAAGATATGAGAATCTTACAACTACTTTTGGCATGAAGGAGCCATCAATTTAGTTGCAAAGAATAAAACGATGTCCTTTATCTCTGGACTTTGGGAACCCTACGTATGGTTCTGCCGGAAGGAAACCTGACATTTTCTTCTGGCATTTGGGAAATTAACTTCTTGTTCTGGGAAATGAGAATATTTTAACTTTTCATTTGGTGGACTTGGGACTCTTGCGTCTAGTTCATGGGAATGAACTAGACGCCTTAACCAAGCGATCTAGGGACCATCTGTCCCACAAGAGGCCTCAACCAAGCACTCTAGGGACCATCTGTCCCATACGAGACCTCAACCAAGCACTCTAGGGACCATCTGTCCCACGTGAGGCCCTCAACCAAGCACTCTAGGGACCATCTCTCCCACAAAAGGCCTCAACCAAACACTCTAGGGACCATCTCTCCCACAAGAGGCCTCAACCAAACACTCTAGGGACCATCTGTCCCACAATAGGCCTCAGCTACCCTCCCTCCCCCCCTCTCAGTGTCTTAAAGATTACATTATCAATAGTTATCTCGCAGCCAATCTTGTCTTTCCTTTCTTGCAGTAACATATTTACACACATGAAATAGCATCATCCTAGGCATGGTGTTGAATTTTATTGTTGGTTATATGTATGAAACCTTCAAGAATTTAGATGGTAAAGTGGCTAAACTCTTCCATTCTTTCCCGAACTTGCAACCAAATGTTGTTCTTGTTCGTGATGAGATGTCACATTGTGTTGCTGACGTCATGCTGTGTTTGGAAAAAGTGTTTTTATGAGAATGGCTTTTTTTTCAACTGTAAACATGTGCTTTTCTTGTGCTGAGTCTCCAGTGGAAAGTTGCAAGACAATGTGATGGAAACATAATTTTCAGCATTTGTAAAACAGTTCGTTACTGTTACAGAGTTGATCTGTAACAGCACAATGACCTGGAGTTCCTGTTACTGTGTAACAGAGGACTTGCTGTGACACAAGGACTTATTGAGTTTTAACTATATTGCTGTGACCGAAGTTGCCAGGCTCCAGGTATATTGCGCTCCAATGTGTTACGGGGTTCATGGTGCCTTGCAACACCTGTTACAGGACTCCTGGTGCCTTGCAACACCTGTTACAGGACTCCTGGTGCCTTGCAACACCTGTTACAGGACTCCTGGTGCCTTGCAACACCTGTTACAGGACTCTTGGTGCCTTGCAACACCTGTTACAGGACTCTTGGTGCCTTGCAACACCTGTTACAGGACTCCTGGTGCCTTGCAACACCTGTTACAGGACTCTTGGTGCCTTGCAACACCTGTTACAGGACTCTTGGTGCCTTGCAACACCTGTTACAGGACTCTTGGTGCCTTGCAACACCTGTTAAAGGACTCTTGGTGCCTTGCAACACCTGCTACAGGACTCCTGGTGCCTTGCAACACCTGTTACAGGGTTCACAGAGCGCCACTCTGGAGCTCGTTACGGGCGTCGAGGTGACGATGGTAGAGCTGTTAGCATGCCACAAATTGGCTGTTCGCCGTTTACATCTCCCACACTCCCCATTCCACCAAGGTACGTGGCGACATTCCACCAAGGTACGTGGCGACATTCCACCTAGGTACGTGGCAACATTCCATCAAGGTACGTGGCTACATTCCACCAAGGTTCGTGGCAACATTCCACCAAGGTACGTGGCGACATTCCACCAAGGTACGTGGCAACATTCCACCAAGGTTCGTGGCAACATTCCACCAAGGTTCGTGGCAACATTCCACCAAGGTACGTGGCTACATTCCATCAAGGTACGTGGCAACATTCCACCAAGGTACGTGGCAACATTCCACCAAGGTACGTGGCGACATTCCATCAAGGTACGTGGCAGCATTCCACCAAGGTACGTGGCAACATTCCATCAAGGTACGTGGCAGCATTCCATCAAGGTACGTGGCAACATTCCACCAAGGTACGTGGCGACATTCCATCAAGGTACGTGGCAACATTCCACCAAGGTTCGTGGCAACATTCCACCAAGGTACGTGGCAACATTCCACCAAGGTACGTGGCTACATTCCACCAAGGTACGTGGCTACATTCCACCAAGGTTCGTGGCGACATTCCACCAAGGTTCGTGGCGACATTCCACCAAGGTACGTGGCAACATTCCACCAAGGTTCGTGGCAACATTCCACCAAGGTACGTGGCTACATTCCACCAAGGTACGTGGCAGCATTCCACCAAGGTACGTGGCAGCATTCCACCATGGTAAGCATCAACATTCCACCATGGTAAGCATCAACATTCCACCATAAAGAGCATCAACATTATACTAGGATACTTGTCAACATTCCACTGGGGAACGATGCCAAAGTTCTATCAAGGTGAATTGAATGTTTAAAAATGTATAAATGGCACACAATCGTTCGTGATAATGTTCCACATTCATGTCACGTCATACTATGAGAACGGTAAACATGGTACAATATTATCCGGCGCAGTTTGTTCATGATGAGACTCATGTGCTGGGGAATGTGTCCCATTGTACAGAAGAATGTGTTTACACTATTCTAGAGAATGTTTCCCATTGTATAGAAGAATGTGTTCAAATTATTCTACAGAATATGATCCCATTGAACAGAAGAATGTGACCTCTTTGTACAGGAAAATGTGTCCATACTGTGTTGGAAGGAGGGTCCCCACTGTGCTGGAGAATGTACCCGCACCAGGGTGGAGAATGTGTCTCCACTGGAGTAACTGAGAGACAATGGCCAGCATGAAGCGTTCATGTATCCATCCTAACACATAAAAGTCATGTTTATCTCTATGTGTTCCTTGGGTAACGTTGTGTTCCTTGGGTAACGTTTCGTATCAGAAGATCTTATGTAACTAACAGCAAATGTTATAGTTGTTTTTAGCGATAAATAAAGGTTATTATTACCTATTTAGTGTCAATATTTTCCTTTTTTTATATTTCCTATTTAATGTTGTGCAACAGAAGTTCAGATTCATAAGGCTTTATATAATCTGTGGGCCCAGCTCGGAGACGCTGCCAGCCAGGTCAATGTTGTTGGTAATGGTTTATGAGGATGTTTGTGTTTCTGGCTACGATGAATTGTTTTTTGAGATCTGTGTCAGAAGGCTAAGTTAACTCATCCTACTATGGGGCAAGCACGCACGCACGCAGGCGCACGCACGCAGGCGCACGCACGCAGGCGCACACACACACACACACACACACACACACACACACACACACACACACACACACACACACACATACATACACACACACACACACACACACTGTGTGATGTCCTTGCACATCACGCAGAAGTGCAAGGATGCAGCAAACAAGTTTGTCCCAGTCCAAAAGGAAAACAGTGAAATGAAGATGAGAATCCCATGGTTTAATCAGAGATGTAGGCTAGGTAAGCAGCAAAGTAAAAGGGCATGGAGAAACTATAGGAATAACAGGACACTTGAGAGCAGAGAAAGATACCAGAATGCCAGGAATGAATATGTCAGGATGAGAAGAGAGGCAGAAAGTCAATATGAAAATGACATCGCAAGCAAGGCAAAGACTCAGCCTAAATTGCTGCATAGCCACATCAGGAGAAAAACAACAGTAAAGGAACAGGTTATGAAATTAAGGATAGGGGCAGAAGGATTCACTAAAAACGACAAGGAAGTGTGTGAGGAACTGAATAAGAAATTCCAGGAGGTCTTCACCTTAGAGCAAGGAGAAATTCCAGAGATAAGAGGTGGAATAGCTAATCAGGAACCACTGGAAGAGTTTGGGATTACCAGCAGGGAAGTAAGGAAGTGTTTACTAGAGTTGGATGTGACAAAGGCTATAGGCCCAGATGGAATCTTCCCTTGGATACCAATGGAAGGAGCAGAAGAACTGTGCCTAACGTACGTAAGTCGTAGACGACTTACGTACCGGTCAGGGTGTTGTAGGTGGCAGAGCAGCATCCTCACTGCGATCCACTAAGACTTCTCCCTCTAAGGCTGGAGGTTTCGTAGGTAAGGGAGCCGGTCGGCCGAGCGGACAGCACGCGGGACTTGTGATCCTGTGGTCCCGGGTTCGATCCCAGGCGCCGGCGAGAAACAATGGGCAGAGTTTCTTTCACCCTATGCCCCTGTTACCTAGCAGTAAAATAGGTACCTGGGTGTTAGTCAGCTGTCACGGGCGGCTTCCTGGGGGTGGAGGCCTGGTCGAGGACCGGGCCGCGGGGACACTAAAAAAGCCCCGAAATCATCTCAAGATAACCTCAAGATAACCACTCTCCATAGTGTATAACAAATCACTGGCAACAGGGGAACTCCCAGAAATTTGGAAAGCAGCTAACATAAGTCCCGATATACAAGAAAGGGGGATAGACAGGAGGCACTGAATTACAAGCCAGTGTCCCTAACCTGCATACTATGCAAGCTGATGGAAAAGATTGTGCGAAGAAAGCTAGTGGAGCATCTGGAGCGAAAGAACTTTGTAACACAGCATCAACATGGGTTCAGGGATAGCAGGTTCTGCCTCACAGGGTTACTTGAATTCTACGACCAGGCAAGAAAGAGAAGGGTGGGCAGACTGCATATTTTTGGATTGTCAGAAAGTCTTTGATACAGTGCCACACAAGAGGCTAGTGAAAAAGCTGGATTGAAAAGGAAGGTACTCTATTGGACAAAGGAGTACTTAAGCAACAGGAGACAACGAGTCAGTGTGAGGAGTGAGGTCTCAGATTGGCGAGACGTTACGAGTGGAGTCCCGCAGAGGTCAGTCCTTGGACCTATATTGTTTCTGATATATGTAAATGATCTCCCAGAGGGTATAGAATCGCTTCCTTCAATGTTTGCCGATGATGCAAAAATTATGAGGAGGATTGAAACTGACGACGATAGTAGGAGGCTACAAGATGACCTAGACAGACTGAGTGAATGGTCCAGCAAATGGCTGTTGAAGTTCAACCCGAGTAAATGCAAAGTAATGAAACTAGGCAGTGGAAACAGGAGGCCAGCTACAGAATGCAGAATAGGAGATGAACTACTTAACGAAACGGACAGAGAGAAAGATCTAGAAGTTGATATCACACCAAACCTATCCCCTGAAGCCCACATAAGAAGAATAACGTCTGCGGCATATGCGAGGCTGGCTAACATCAGAACAGCGTTCAAAAACCTGTGTAAGGAATCATTCAGAATCTTGTACACCACATATGTAAGACCAATCCTGGAGTATGCGGCCCCAGCATGGAGCCCGTGCCTTGTCAAGCACAAGACGAAGCTGGAAAAAGTTTAAAGATATGCCACTAGACTAGTCCCAGAACTAAGAGGCATGAGTTACGAGGAAAGGCTGCGGGAAATGCACCTTACGACACTGGAAGACAGAATAGTAGGGGGAGACATGATCACAACCTACAAAATCCTCAAGGGAATCGACGGGTAAACAAGGAAAAACTATTCAACACTGGTGAAACGCAAACAAGGGGACACAGGTGGAAACTGAGTACCCACATGAGCCACAGAGACGTTAGAAGGAACTTTTTCAGTGTCAGAGTAGTTAACGGATGGAATGCATTAGGCAGTGATGTGGTGGAGGCTGACTCCATACACAGTTTCAAATGTAGATATGATAGAGCCCAGTAGGCTCAGGAATCGGTACACCAGTTGATTGACAGTTGAGAGGCGGGACCAAAGATCCAAAGCTTAATCCCCGCAAGCACAAATAGGTGAGTACAAATAGGTGAGTACACACACAAACAATACTTACATACATCTGATATTTACCCTAAATGTGTGGGATATAAGGAAAGTTAAGATGGAAGCACCCTTGGGAATGAGCGACGACAGTGTATTAAACTTTGAGAACCTGGTAGAGCTAGGAAGTATCTCCCCCCCCCCCAAAAAAAAAAGAACTAGGAAACAAAAGACTGGCATACTGAAAGGGGAACTATGAGGAGATGTGACGTTTCCTAAGGGAAATACCTTGGGACACAGACCTCAGAGCTAAGTCTGTACAAGATATGATGGACTATGTCACCCAAAAGTGTCAGGAGGCAGTAAACAGGTTCATCCAGTCCCAAAGGGAAAAATCCGAGAAGCAACAGAAGAATCCATGGTATAATAGGGCATGTATGGAAGCAAGGGGACTGAACAAAAGAGCGTGGAGGAACTTCCGGAGTAACAGAACACCAGAAAGCAGAGAGAGATACCAGAGTACCAGGAATGAGTATGTTAGTGTGAAAAGGGAAGCAGAGAAAAATTATGAAAATGATACAGCAAGCAAAGCCAAGAATGATTCGATGCTACTCCACAGTCATATCAGGAGGAAAACAACAGTGAAAGAACAGGTAATGAAATTTAGAACAGGTGAGGACAGGTATACAGAGAATGACAAAATGGTGTGTGAAGAACTCAACAAGAGGTTCCAGGAGGTCTTCACAATATAACAAAGTGATGTCACTGTGTTAGGAGAAAGGGAAGTAAACCAGGCGGCCTTGGAAGGGTTCGAAATTACAAGAGAGGAGGTCAAGAAACACCTGCTGTATCTGGATGTTAGAAAGGCAAATGGAATACATTAGGCAGTGATGTGGTGGAGGCTGACTCCATACACAGTTTCAAGTGTAGATATGATAGAGTCGAATAGACTCAAGAACCTGTACACCAGTTGATTGACGGTTGAGAGGCGGGACCAAAGAGCCAGAGCTCAACCCCCGCAAGCACAAATAGGTGAGTACAAATAGGTGAGTTGACACACACACACACACACACAGACACAGTCTCTTACCCACCCCCTGTTCCCTCCCCCTCTTACCCACCCCCTGTACCCTCCCCCTCTTACCCACCCCCTGTACCCTCCCCCTCTTATCCACCCCCTGTACCCTCCCCCTCTCCCCCACCACCCCAAGCCCTCCCTCCTCCACCAATCTCCCCGTGCCAAGTCCCCCCAGCTCCCACTCACCCCAGATCCCAAAGGTCCCCCCCAGCAAAGAAGCAGAAGAGAGTCAGTTTCAGGGTGATGTACTCGAACATAGATGGGATCACAAGCAAGACAAGTGAACTAAGGGAAAGAGCACAAGAAGTTAACCCAGATGTAATCGGACTCACTGAAACAAAACTCTCTGGAATCATAACGAATGCCGTGTTTCCCCAGGAGTACACAGTAATAAGGAAAGAGAGGGAAGGTAGGGGAGGAGGCGGAGTGGCCCTACTCATGAGAAGGGAATGGAGTTTTAAGGAGATAGCCATCCCGGGCTGTGAGGAGTTCAGAGACTACATAGCAGGCACCATAACAATGGGAGGACCAAGAATAGTAGTAGCAGTAATATACAACCCTCCACCAAATGACAGGAGACCCAGTCAAGAGTATGAAAACAACAACATGGCAATTAACACTATAATTGAGAGGGCAGCCTCTGCTGCCTGTAGAAATAGATCCCACCTGCTCATCATGGGCGACTTCACTCAAGAAAAGATTGACTGGGAGAACAAGGAACCGCATGGAGGCGAGGATACGTGGAGAGCCAAACTATTGGAGGTGGTGACAAGCAACTTTTTAACCCAGCATGTCGGAGAACCCACAAGGATGAGAGGCAATGACGAACCAGCGAGACTCGACCTAGTCTTCACTCTGAATGACTCTGACATAAGAGAAATCTGTTTTGAGGACCCAGTAGGAATGAGCGACCACAGTGTACTGGTGTTTGAGTACTTGATTGAAGAAGGGTTATTGAACTCGAGGAGGGACACCGAAACCAAAAGGTTAGCATACCGAAAGGGAAACTATGAGGGGATAAGAAAATTCCTAACAGATATAGCATGGGAAACAGAGCTCAGGGAAAAGACGGCCCAAGATATGATGGATTACATCATGCAGAAGTGCAAGGACGCAGCAAACAAGTTTGTCCCAGTCCAAAAGGAAAACAGAGAAATGAAAATGAGAAACCCATGGTTTAATCAGATGTAGGCTAGCTAAGCAGCAAAGTAAAAGGGTATGGAGAAACTATAGGAATAACAGGACAGTGGAGAGCAGAGAAAGATACCAGAATGCCAGGAATGAATACGTCAGGATGAGATGAGAGGCAGAAGGACAATACGAAAATGACATCGCAAGCAAGGCAAAGACTCAGCCTAAATTGTTGCATAGCCACATTAGGAGAAAAACAACAGTAAAGGAACAGGTTATGAGATTAAGGATAGGGGCGGAAGGATTCAATACAAATGACAAGGAAGTGTGTGAGGAATTGAATAAGAAATTCCAGGAGGTCTTCACCTTAGAGCAAGGAGAAATTCCAGAGGTAAGTGAGGGAATAGCTAACCAGGAACCACTGGAAGAGTTTGAGATTACCAGTGGGGAAGTAAGGAAGTGTTTTCTAGAGTTGGACGTGACGAAGGCTATAGGCCCAGATGGAATCTCCCGTTGGGTTCTAAAGGAAGGAGCAAGAGAACTGTGCCTACCACTCTCCACAGTGTATAACAAATCACTGGCAACAGGGGAACTGCCAGATATTTGGAAAGCAGCTAACGTAGTCCCGATATACAAAAAAAGGGGATAGACAGGAGGCACTGAACTACAGGCCAGTGTTCCTAACCTGCATACCATGCAAGCTGATGGAGAAGATTGTGCGAAAAAAACTAGTGGAGCATCTGGAGCGAAGGAACTTTGTAACACAGCATCAACATGGGTTCAGGGATGGCAGGTCCTGCCTCACAGGGTTAATTGAATTCTACGACCAGGCAACAAAAATAAGGCAAGAAAGAGAAGGGTGGGCAGACTGCATATTTTTGGATTGTCAGAAAGCCTTTGATACAGTACCACACAAGAGGCTAGTGCGAAAGTTGGAGATGCAGGCTGGAGTGAAAGGGAAGGTACTCCGGTGGATAGAGGAGTACCTAAGCAACAGGAGACAACGAGTCTGTGTGAGGGGTGAGGTCTCAGATTGACGAGACGTCACAAGTGGAGTCCCGCAGGGGTCAGTTCTTGGACCTATACTGTTTTTGGTATATGTAAATGATCTCCCAGAGGGTATAGATTCGTTCCTCTCAATGTTTGCCGACGATGCAAAAATTATGAGGAGGATTGAAACAGAGGATGATAGTAGGAGGCTACAAGATGACCTGGATAGACTGAGTGAATGGGCCAACAAATGGCTGTTGAAGTTCAACCCGAGTAAATGCAAAGTAATGAAACTAGGCAGTGGAAACAGGAGGCCAGGCACAGGATACAGAATAGGAGATGAAGTACTTAATGAAACAGACAGAGAGAAAGATCTAGGAGTTGATATCACACCAAACCTGTCTCCTGAAGCCCACATAAAGAGAATAACGTCTGCGGCATATGCGAGGCTGGCTAACATCAGAACGGCGTTTAGGAACCTGTGTAAGGAATCATTCAGAATCTTGTACACCACATATGTAAGACCAATCCTGGAGTATGCGGCCCCAGCATGGAGCCCGTACCTTGTCAAGCACAAGACGAAGCTGGAAAAAGTCCAAAGGTATGCTACTAGACTAGTCCCAGAACTAAGAGGCATGAGTTATGAGGAAAGGCTGAGGGAAATGCACCTTACGACACTGGAAGACAGAAGAGTAAGGGGGGACGAGATCACAACCAACAAAATCCTCAGGGGAATCGACCGGGTAAACAAGGATGAACTATTCAACACTGGTGGGACGCGAACAAGGGGACACAGGTGGAAGCTGAGTACCCAAATGAGCCACAGAGACGTTAGAAAGAACTTTTTCAGTGTCTGAGTAGTTAGTAAATGGAATGCACTAGGAAGTGATGTGGTGGAGGCTGACTCCATACACAGTTTCAAATGTAGATATGATAGAGCCCAGTAGGCTCAGGAATCTGTACACCAGTTGATTGACGGTTGAGAGGCGGGACCAAAGAGCCAGAGCTCAACCCCCGCAAGCACAAATAGGTGAGTACAAATAGGTGAGTTCACACACACACACACACACACACACACACACACACACACACACTGAACGTAAAGAAACTTGAAATATACGACCTAGTGTGGGTACTAGTTTCTGTCTTCCAAGTGTCATAAGACCACACCGCCAATCCCCAACCCTCCCCACCATACACCACCCGCCAAACATACACACACATACTCACACTCTCATTCCATTTCCCCCCTCTCTCCCTCGCTCTACCACGCTCTTCCTCGCACTCTCTCTCTCTCTCTCTCTCTCTCTCTCTCTCTCTCTCTCTCTCTCTCTCTCTCTCTCTCTCTCTCTCTCTCTCTCTCTCTCTCTCTCTCTCCCCTTCTCTCCCTCCCTCCCTCTCCCTCCCTTCTGCCACTGGCTGACCCTCCTCCGTACCACCCCCTTTCACCATACACACACACACACACACCTTCCACCCTCCACTCCCAAACCCTCCCCCACCCTCCCGCCAACATCACTCCTATCCCCCCCCCCCGCTCTGACTCCCTTGTCTTCTCACACACTTCCAACTCTCACACACTTCCAACTCTCACACACTCCCAACTCTCACACACTCCCAACTCTCACACACTCCCAACTCTCACACACTCCCAACTCTCACACACTCCCAACTCTCACACACTCCCAACTCTCACACACTCCCAACTCTCACACACTCCCAACTCTCACACACTCCCAACTCTCACACACTCCCAACTCTCACACACTCCCAACTCTCACACACTCCCAACTCTCACACACTCCCAACTCTCACACACTCCCAACTCTCACACACTCCCAACTCTCACACACTCCCAACTCTCACACACTCCCAACTCTCACACACTCCAACTCTCACACACTCCCTCTCACACACTCCCTCTCACATACTTTCACTCATACACACTCGCACTCATACACTCCCACTCATACACTCCCACTCATACACTCCCACTCACACACTCCCACTCACACACTCCCACACTTCCACTCACACACTCCCACTCACACACTCCCACACTTCCACTCACACACTCCCACTCACACACTCCCACTCACACACTTCCACTCACACACTTCCACTCACACACTCCCACTCACACACTTCCACTCACACACTTCCACTCATACACACTCGCACTCATACACACTCGCACTCATACACACTCGCACTCATACACACTCGCACTCATACACTCCCACTCATACACTCCCACTCATACACTCCCACTCATACACTCCCACTCATACACTCCCACTCATACACTCCCACTCATACACTCCCACTCATACACTCCCACTCATACACTCCCACTCATACACTCCCACTCATACACTCCCACTCATACACTCCCACTCATACACTCACACACTCCCACTCACACACTCCCACTCACACACTCCCACTCACACACTCCCACTCACACACTCCCACTCACACACTCCCACTCACACACTCCCACTCACACACTCCCACTCACACACTCCCACTCACACACTCCCACTCACACACTCCCACTCACACACTCCCACTCACACACTCCCACTCACACACTCCCACTCACACACTCCCACTCACACACTCCCACTCACACACTCCCACTCACACACAGACACACACACAAAACAAAAACATGGTTAAAGAGATCCTGAAAGAGGTAAGGATGGAGGGAGCTGAACAAAATGTTGAAAAGGTTTTCAGGCTTGGAAAGTACAACAAGGGCAGAGACCGAATGATAAAGGTGGTTTTCATGAGCGAAATCGTGAAAGAGGAACTGTTAGAAAGGAAGTGCTGTCTAACAAATGTAGAGAAGTTCAAAAGAGTATTCCTGCAGAGGGACATGACAAGGGAAGAGAGAATGCAGGCAGCAGACGCGAGGAAGGAGCGCAGAGAGAGAGAAAGGTATCAAGGAGCCACACCCCCGATCCTTACAATCCCAGAGGGGAATGGGGAACCCTCCTCAAACAGTGCATTAGCCACAGGGAGTGCTGCACCACCCCCACATTCTACCCAACAGACACCCTACCTGCCCCATTCCCTGACAGCCCCCCACTAAGTACCCACCTAAGGCACCCTCCCCCCACCCACCCCTCTCCTCCCACTCACCCCCCTCCTCCCACTCCCCCCTCCCCCCAGGACCTCCCTTCTCCCCCATCCCCTAAGCCCTCCCTTCTCCCACATGCCCTCCCATCTCTCCCACCCACAAACCCTCCATTCTCCCCCACCCCACCAAAGCCTTCCCCTCTCCACCACTCCCCAAAACCCTTCCCTCTTCCTCAACCACCTCAGCCTTCCCTTTCCCCCCACGCCCCCTAAGCCCTCCCCACTTTATTGCCCCCCAAACCCCCCTTTCTCCCCCATCCCCCCACCCCCCCAACCCTCCCCCTCTCACCCACCCCCCCCAACCCTCCCCCCCTCACCCACTCCCCCTACCCTCCCCCTCTCCCCCTCACCCACTCCCCCTACCCTCCCCCACTCCCCTACCCCCCCCAAGCCCTTCCTCCTCCACCAGTCTCCCCGTACCAGATCCTCCCAGCTCTCGCTCACCCCAGACCCCACAGTTCCCCCCCGAAGGAGAAGCAGAAGAGAGTTAGTTTCAGAGCAATGTACTCGAACATAGATGGGATCACAAGCAAGGCAAGTGAACTAAGGGAAAGAGCACAAGAAGTGAACCCAGATGTAATTGGACTCACTGAAACAAAACTCTCTGGAATCATAATGAATGCCGTGTTTCCCCAGGAGTACACAGTAATAAGGAAAGAGAGGGAAGGTAGGGGAGGAGGCAGAGTGGCCCTACTTATGAGAAAGGAATGGAATTTTAAGGAGATGGCTATCCCGGGCTGTGAGGGTTTCAGAGACTACATAGCAGGCACCATGACAATAGGAGGACCAAGGATAGTAGTAGCAGTAATATATAACCCTCCACCAAATGACAGAAGACCCAGTCAAGAGTACGAAAACAACAACATGGCAGTTAACACTATAATTGAGAGGGCAGCCTCTGCTGCCTGTAGAAATAGATCCCACCTGCTCATCATGAGGGACTTCAATCACGGCAAGATTGATTGGGAGAACAAGGAACCGCATGGAGGCGAGGATACGTGGAGAGCCAAACTACTGGAGGTGGCGACTAGAAACTTCTTAACCCAGCATGTCAGAGAACCCACAAGGATGAGAGGAAATGACGAACCAGCGAGACTCGACCTGGTCTTCACCCTGAACGACTCTGACATAAGAGAAATCAGTTTTGAAGCCCCAGTAGGAATGAGCGACCACAGTGTATTGGTGTTTGAGTACCTGATTGAAGAAGGGTTATTGAACTCGAGGAGGGATACCGAAACCAAAAGGTTAGCATACCGAAAGGGAAACTATGAGGGGATAAGAAAATTCCTAACAGATATAGCATGGGAAACAGAGCTCAGGGAAAAGACGGCCAAAGATATGATGGACTACATCACGCAAAAATGCAAGGACGCAGCAAACAAGTTTGTCCCAGTCCATGAAGATGAGAAACCCATGGTTTAATCAGAGATTTAGGCTAGCTAAGCAGTAAAGTAAAAGGGCATGGAGAAACTATAGGAATAACAGGATAGTGGAGAGCAGAGAAAGATACCAGAATGCCAGGAATGAATATGTCAGGATGAGAAGAGAGGCAGAAAGACAATACGAAAATGACATCGCAAGCAAGGCAAAGACTCAGCCTAAATTGCTGCATAGCCACATCAGGAGAAAAACAACAGTAAAGGAACAGGTTATGAAATTAAGGATAGGGGCAGAAGGATTCACTACAAACGACAAGGAAGTGTGTGAGGAACTAAATAAGAAATTCCAAGAGGTCTTCACCTTAGAGCAAGGAGAAATCCCAGAGATAAGAGAGGGAATAGCTCACCAGGAACCATTGGAAGAGTTTGAGATTACCAGCGGGGAAGTAAGGAAGTGTTTACTAGAGTTGGATGTGACAAAGGCTATAGGCCCAGATGGAATCCCCCCTTGGATACTAAAGGAAGAAGCAGAAGAACTGTGCCTCCCGTTCTCCATAGTGTATAACAAATCACTGGCAACAGGGGAACTGCCAGAAATTTGGAAAGCAGCTTAGTCCCGATATACATGAAAGGGGATAGACAGGAGGCACTGAATTACAGACCAGTGTCCCTAACCTGCATACCATGCAAGATGATGGAGAAGATTGTGCGAAGAAAGCTAGTGGAGCAACTGGAGCGAAAGAACTTTGTAACACAGCATCAACATGGATTCAGGGATGGCAGGTCCTACCTCACAGGGTTACTTGAATTCTACGACCAGGCAACAAAAATAAGGCAAGAAAGAGAAGGGTGGGCAGACTACATATTTTTGAATTGTCAGAAAACCTTTGATACAGTGCCACACAAGAGGCTAGTGAAAAAACTGGAGATGCAGGCTGGAGTGAAAGGGAAGGTACTCCGTTGGATACAGGAGTACCTAAGTAACAGGAGACAACGAGTCAGTGTGAGGGGTGAGGTCTCAGATTGGCGAGATGTTACGAGTGGAGTCCCACAGGGGTCAGTCCTTGGACCTATACTGTTTCTGATATATGTAAATGATCTTCCAGAGGGTATAGATTCGTTCCTCTCAATGTTTGCCGATGATGCAAAAATTATGAGGAGGATTGAAACTGAGGACGATAGTAGGAGGCTACATGATGACCTCGACAGACTGAGTGAATGGTCCAACAAATTGCTGATGAAGTTCAACCCGAGTAAATGCAAAGTAATGAAACTAGGCAGTGGAAATAGGAGGCCAGGCACAGGATACAGAACAGGAGATGAAGTACTTAATGAAACGAACAAAGAGAAAGATCTAGGAGTTGATATCACACCAAACCTGTCTCCTGAAGCCCACATAAAAAGAATAACGTCTGCGGCATATGCGAGGCTGGCTAACATCGGAACAGCGTTCAGGAACCTGTGTAAGGAATCATTCAGAATCTTGAACACCACGGTACGGCCCCAGCATGGAGCCCGTACCTTGTCAAGCACAAAACGAAGCTGGAAAAAGTCCAAAGGTATGCCACTAAACTAGTCCCAGAACTAAGAGGCATGAGTTACGACGAAAGGCTGCGGGAAATGCACCTTACGACACTGGAAGACAGAAGAGTAAGGGGAGACATGATCACAGCCTACAAAATCCTCAGAGGAATCGTCCGGGTAAACAAGGATAAACTATTCAACACTGGTGGGACGCGAACAAGGGGACACAGGTGGAAACTGAGTATCCACATGAGCCACAGAGACGTTAGAAGGAACCTTTTCAGTGTCAGAGTAGTTAACGGATGGAATGCACTAGGCAGTGATGTGGTGGAGGCTGACTCCATACACAGTTTTAAATGTAGATATGATAGAGCCCAGTAGGCTCAGGAATCTGTACACCAGTTGATTGACAGTTGAGAGGCGGGACCAAAGAGCCAAAGCTCAACCCCCGCAAGCACAAATAGGTGAGTAAAAATAGGTGAGTACATCCCTACACACACACACACACACACACACACACACACACACACACACACACACAGGAAGGAGGAAGCGCAGGGAGAGAGGAGCAAACCAGGAAATCACAGCCCTCAACACAACAGTCCCAGAGACAAGAGGGGAACCCACGACCAGCATCGCAGCAACACCAGAGGGGGGGGGGCAACACCACCACCCCCCTCAGCATAGAAACCCTCCCTTCCCCTCACCCTACCTGCCCCCACCCAACCCTCCCTCCCCTCACCCCATTCTGACCCTGTCACCCCTTCCCCATTCCCGTCCTCTTCCCCCTCCCACCTTTCCTCTCCTGTCTCCCCTCCTCCTTCATCCCATACCCTCCCTATCCCTCCTCCCCCCTCACCCGTATCCTCCATGTCCCCCTTATCTCCTTAACCCACACCCTACCTGTCCCCCCTTCCCTTTAACCACCATCCCCCCACCCCAAAATCCTCTGAGACCCTGCAAACCATCTCACAGATCTTCTCACCCACCGAACAGCTTCCCACACCAGCAGAACGCTCACCAAGAAAGCGACAAGAAAATGAACAGAAGAAAGTGAGCTTCAAGGCAATGTACACTAACATAGAAGGGGTTACAAATATAACAAGTGAATTCGGAGAATGGGCACTAGAAGAAAACCCAGATATAATAGCACTCACAGAAACAAAGCTAACGAAAACTATAACAAATGCAGTGTTTCCACAGGGCTACTATGTAGTGAGGAAAGAGAGAGAAGGGAGAGGAGGAGGTGGTGTAGCTTTGCTACTAAGAGAAGGTTGGAGTTTCGAAGAGATGGTAATTCAGAACTGTGAAGGTTTCAGAGACTATATATCAGGGACCATAGCAACTGGAGGACAGAAAGTTATAGTAGTAGTCATATATAACCCCCCACCGAATGACAGAAGACCCAGACAGGAATATGATAGAAACAACTTGGCCACCATTAATATAATAGAGAGAGCAGCTTCTGTGGCTAGCAGGAACGGATCCAAACTACTAATCATGGGAGACTTCAACCATGGGAAGATAGATTGGGGGAACAGAGACACACATGGAGGCCCAGACACATGGAGAGCTAAGCTGCTGGATGTGGCAACAAGAAACTTTCTAAGTCAACACGTCAAGGTACCCACAAGAACGAGAGGAGGGGATGAACCAGACTTGCTTGATCTGATATTTACCCTAAATGAGTCGGATATAGGGGAAGTTAAGTTGGAAGCCCCCTTGGGAATGAGTGATCATAGTGTATTGAGCTTTGAGTACCTGGTTGAGCTAGGAATTATCACCCCCAAAAAAGAACTGGGAAACAAAGGGCTGGCATACCGAAAGGGAAATTATGAGGAGATGAATAAATTCCTATGGGATATACATTGGGACACAGAACTCGGAACCAAGTCCGTACAAGACATGCTGGACTATGTCACCCAAAAATGTCAGGAGGCTGTAAGCAGGTTTGTCCCAGCCCGACAGGAAAAAACAGAGAAGCAAAGGAAGAATCCGTGGTTTAATAGGGAATGTAAGAAAGCAAAGGAGCTGAACAAAAGGGCATGGAGGAACTTCCCTAATAACCGAACACCAGAAAGTAGAGAGAGATACCAGAGAACCAGGAACGAGTATGTTAGTGTGAGAAGAGCAGCTGAGAAAGGGTATGAAAATGATATAGCTAATAAAGCCAAGACCGAACCAAAGCTACTACACAGTCACCAGTCACATCAGGAGGAAGACAACAGTGAAGGAACAGGTGATGAAACTTAGGGTGGGCGAGGACAGGTACACAGAGAATGACAAAGAGGTGTGTGAAGAACTCAACAAAAGGTTCCAGGAGGTCTTTACAATAGAACAGGGAGAAGTCACTGTTACGGCCCTCTCGGGACGCAACGGGGTTCTTACTCTGATGTTGTTAGAGGAAGTTGTATCCGGCCCCAAGCCAGTAGTGGCTATCAAGGGATGTGATCCGTGATGCAAGTAACTTAAAGGGGAAGGGAAATAAAGGCAAGAACTTAAGATTATAATTATTAAACCATCACCAAATAAATAATATAAGATTACACAGGGGGAAGGGTATTAACACTGTACACAATCGTCTTCTCCTGAAGACTCTGGATCCAAGCTCTCGGTGCTAAGTCCTCGGTGTTTTCGTGGCCTCACAACGAATCCTTTGAGATTGCTGAGTCTACCCTGGCCACAGGTCAGCCAAAACACAGGTCCACTGGGGGCACCGCCGTGGAGGCCGTCAACCACAAGTCCAGCAGGTCTGCTGGCAGGTTCTGGATCAGCAACGCTGGTCAGGCCACTCCACGAGCGATACTAGGGTAACGCCCTAGTCAGGAGCCTCGTGTGATACCACAAATCACTCTCCTGTCCTCAATACCCCAGTGGATAATCGTCTCCAGCAGTCGGGCCCGGGTAATCCTTCTACTGCCACTCCACTGGCAGGGTAACACCACAGTGTTCTTCCCGGAGGCGACTCACAGCTGCTACAGCAAAGCACAAGGTATGGGGACGGCTGTCTTGGGTAGACTGACTCAACTTCCATCACAGCAGTCCCAGGTCGACTCTGTAAGCAGACACTCATCAATAACTGGGACACTAAAACACCTCACTTACAGGCTCAGACACAAACGCCCACCTATCCACTCCATAGATGGCGCAGTTGTCTGAGCTTCACCTCACCAGAGGTCAGCAGCGGCTGTGTTGTGAGCTGCACAGGACTGGAAACCAGCCCTTGTGGCCAGTACTCGTCGTCCTCACCAGGTGTCGTCGTCCGTTTGGAGGGGGTTTCGGGAGCTGACCCACAGATGGCGTGGTCGTCACTGCTCCGTGCACGGACGCTGGATCCGGGTCCGTAACAGTCACGGAGCTAGAAGAGGTGGCAGCAAACCAGGTGACCTCGGAAAGGTTCGAAATTACAAGAGATGAGGTCAAGAAGCACCTATTGGAGCTGGATGTGAAAAAAAACTGTTGGGCTGGACGGAATCTCACCATGGGTATTCAAAGAGTGTGCAGGAGCACTTTGCTTGCCACTCTCCATAGTGTATAGTAGGTCACTGGAAACGGGAGACCTACCAGAAATATGGAAGACTGCTAATGTAGTACCAATATTTAAAAAGGGTGACAGACAAGAGGCACTGAATTACAGGCCAGTGTCCTTATCTTGTATACCATGCAAGGTGATGGAGAAGATTGTGAGAAAAAACCTAGTAACACATCTGGAGAGAAGAGACTTCGTGACAACCCATCAACATGGGTTCAGGGAGAGTAAATCTTGCCTTACAGGCTTGATAGAATTCTACGATCAGGTGACAAAGATTAAGCAAGAAAGAAAAGGATGGGCGGACTGCAATTTTTTGGATTGTCGGAAAGCCTTTGACACAGTACCCCATAAAAGGTTGATGCATAAGCTGGAGAAACAGGCAGGAGTAACTGGTAGGGCGCTCCAATGGATAAGGGCAATAGGGCAATTGCCCTTTTGCCCTAAGGGCAAAAGGGCAAATTCCTAAGCAATAGGAAGCAGAGAGTTACAGTGAGGGGGTGAGACCTCAGAATGGCGTGAAGTCACCAGTGGAGTCCCACAGGGCTCTGTGCTTGAACCTATCCTGTTTCTGATATACGAATATGAGGGTATAGACTCATTCCTCTCAATGTTTGCTGACGACGTCAAAATTATGAGAAGGATTAAGACAGAGGAGGACAGCTTGAGGGTTCAAGAAGACCTGGACAAGCTGCAGGAATGGTCGAACAAATGGCTGTTAGAGTTTAACCCAAGCAAATGTAATGTAATGAAGATAGGGGTAGGAAGCAGGAGACCAGATACAAGGTATTATTTGGGAGATGAGATACTTCAAGAGTCAGAGAGAGAAAGACCTGGGGGTTGATATCACGCCAGACCTGTCCCCTGAAGCTCATATCAAGAGGATAACATCAGCAGCATATGCCAGGGTGGCTAACATAAGAACGGCCTTTAGAAACTTGTGTAAGGAATCTTTCAGAACATTATATACCACATATGTCAGACCAATCCTGGAGTATGCGGCTCCAGCATGGAGTCCATATCTAGTCACGCATAAGACTAAACTGGAAAAGGTTCAAAGGTTTGCCACCAGACTAGTACCCGAGCTGAGAGGTATGAGCTACGAGGAGAGACTACGGGAATTAAACCTCACTTCGTTAGAAGACAGAAGAGTTAGGGGGAACATGATCACCACATTCAAGATTCTCAAGGGAATCGACAGGGTTGATAAAGACAGGCTATTTAACACAAGGGGCACACGCACTACGGGACACAGGTGGAAACTGAGTGCCCAAATGAGCCACAGAGATATTAGAAAGAACTTTTTTAGTGTCAGAGTGGTTGACAAATGGAATGCATTAGGAAGTAATGTGGTGGAGGCTGACTCCATACACAGTTTCAAGTGTAGATATGATAGAGCCCAATAGGCTCAGGAACCTGTACACCTGTTGATTGACGACTGAGAGGCGGGACCAAAGAGCCAGAGCTCAACCACCGCAAGCACAACTAGCTGAGTACAACTAGGAGAGTACACACACACACACACACACACACACACACACACACACACACACACACACACACACACACACACACACACTGCACTGAGCTACATGCCAGTTTCCCTAACATATATACCATGCAAGATGATGGAGAAGACCGTGAGGAAAAGGCTTGTAGAGCGTCTGGAGGGAAATAGTTTTGAAACACACCACCAACATGAGTTCAGAGATGGTAAATCGTGCCTCACAGGTTTAACAGAATTCTATGACCAGGCAACAAAAATTAGGCAGGAAAGAGAAGGGTGGGCAGACTGCATTTTCCTGGACAGTCAGAAAGTCTTTGATACAATAACCCATAAAAAGCTGTTAAAAAAGTTTTAGCGACAGGCAGGAGTAAAAGGGAAGGTGCTCCAGTGGATAAGGAAGTACTTAAGCAACCTGAAACAGTGAGTAACGGTGAGGGAGGAGACATCAGAGTGGCGAGATGTCACCAGCGGAGTCCCACAGGGCTCAGTACTTGGACCCATCCTGTTTCTAATATATGTAAACGATCTTCCGGAGGGTATAGACTCATTCCTCTCGATGTTTGCTGATGATGCAAAAATTATGAGAAGAATCAAGACAGATGATGATAGACAGAGACTACAGGATGACCTGGACCAACTGGAGGAATGGTCTAGAAAATGGCTGCTAAAGTTTAACTCGGGAAAGTGTAAAGTAATGAAATTAGGCGAAGGGAGCAGGAGGCTGAACACAAGGTACCATCTTGGAGGAGAAATCCTGCAAGAGTCAAATAGAGAGAAAGCTCTGGGGGTTGATATCACACCGAACCTGTCCCCAGAGGCCCACATCAAAAAGATATCATCAGCGGCATGAGCTAGGTTGGCCAACATAAGAACTGCCTTTAGAAACTTGTGTAAGGAATCGTTCAGAACCCTGTAAACTACTTATGTCAGACCAATCGTGTAATATGCAGCTCCAGCCTGGAGTCCATACTTAGTTAAACACAAGACAAAGTTAGAGAAGAGTCAGCGGTATGTCACCAGGCTCCTCCCGGAACTGAGAGAAATGAGTTACGAGGAAAGGCTAAAGGAGTTGAACCTCACATCCCTGGAAAACAGAAGAGTAAGGGGAGACATGATAACCACATACAAAATTCCCAGGGGAATTGACAGGGTGGACAAAGACAAACTTTAGCACGGGTGGGACACGAACAAGGGGACACAGGTGGAAAGTTAGTACCCAGATGAGCCACAGAGACGTTAGAAAGAACTTTTTCCGTTTCAGAGTAGTTAATAAAGGGAATGCACTAGGAAGTGATGTGGTGGAAGCTGATTCCATACACAGTTTCAAATATAAGTATGAGAGAGCCCAGTAGGCTCAGGAATCTGTACACCAGTTGATTGACGGTTGAGAGGCGGGACCAAAGAGACAAAGCTCAACCCCCGCAAGTACAACTAGGTTAGTACACAAGCAGTCAGGGTAGGAAACTTGTCACACATCTGTGAGTTGTTGTTGTTATAGATTCAGCTACTCGGAACAAGTTCCAAGTAGCACGGGCTATGGTGAGCCCGTAGTGGACTTGCCTGGTACAGGAGCGGTGCTGTGTAGTGCTGCTGCTGTAGCGGTGTTATTCTCCCATCTGTGAGAAGGGCTTGGACACCAGACCTTCCCTTCCCACTCCCACACTCTCCTAAACACCGACCCCCCCCCACCTCCCCCTACACGTCAACTGGCTACCATACACTGAGTAACATACTATTTCCCTCCTCCCCCAACCCACTCTCCCTCTCTCTCTCACCCTCTTTGTCTCTGTCTGTCTGTCTCTGTCTCTCTCTCTCTCTCTCTCTCTCTCGCCCTCCCTCCCTCCCCCTCTCTTGCTCTCCCTCTCTCTTTCTTTCCCTCCCTCCCTCTCTCTTTCTTTCCCTCCCTCCCTCTCTCTTGCCCTTCCTCTCTGTCTTGCCCCCCCCCCTCTCTCTCTCTCTCTCTCTCTCTCTTGCTTGCTCTCTCTCTCTCTCTCTCTCTCTCTTGCTTGCTCTCTCTCTCTCTCCCTTCCTCTCTGCCCCCCCCCCCCCAGCTAACCCTATCAAAACATATTAGGGAAAGGGACAAAGGTGGCTGGAGGACACACCAGAGACACAGGGAAAAGTTAAAGGGACCAAATGAAGAAAATGTCAGCCCAAATTTGGCAGTAATTCAGGAAGAAGATGCATGAAATGAAGAATATAATTAACAACCGGCAAAATGAGCTGACATCAGTAATGGAGGAGATCAAATCCCTCACAGAGAAAAAATAATGAGGCTGAGCATCAGATAATCATCCAAAGGGAAGATGAAAATGGTGCATTGGAAGGAAATGCTTCTGTATCTGAAACATTTCCAGAAATACTGAGAAAGAGCTCAGAAGCAATGACCACAGTGAGGAAGGTAGCCATGCAAGCAGCTACCTCCCTCTCGGGAAGGTAGCAAGGTGCACCAGTCAGCTGCTGGAAAGAAAAAGATCAGTGGTAGCTGTAGGCATCAAAGAACAGAAAGGCTCCAAGAGGCAAGAATGGAATAGCAAGGACAGAGAGGCAGTAAATGGAATACTAAAGAGGTTAAAGATGGAAGGGGCTAAACAAAAAATAGAGAAGTTCTTCAGGTTGGGATGTTACAACAAGGACAGAGACCGCCTGGTAAAGGTAGTGTTTGCAAACGAGACCACGAAGGAGGTTATTCTAGAAAAGAAGAGTCATCTGCAGTATGTGGAGGAATACAAAAAAGTATTCCTCCAGAGGGATAAGACGAAGAAGGAGAGAGCCATGGCAACAGAGGCAAGGAAGAAGTGCAGGGAGAAAGGAGTAAACCAGGAAATCACAGCTCCCAATACAACATTACCAGAGACAAGGGGGGAACCCACAACCAGCATCCCAGCAACACCAGACGGGGTAGGCAACACAACCACCCTCCTCTACATAGAAACCCTCCCTACCCCTCACCCTACCTGCCCCCCACTCAAAAGCTCACTCAACCCTCACCCCATTCCGACCACTGTCCCTCCTCCCCCAATCCCACTATGTCCCCCTTTCCCAATTTCTCCCTATCCCTCCTCCCCCCCCCTCACCCCATATCTTCCATGTCCCCCTACCTTCTAACCCCATACCCTACCTGTCCCCCCTTCCCTTGAAACCCCATCCCCCACCCCAGAATCCTCTTAGACCCTGTTAACCACCTCACAGATCTTCACACCTCCATCAGCAGCAAAACGCTCACCAAGAAGGGGACAAAAGAATGAACAGAAGAAAGTGAGCTTCAAGGCAATGTACACTAACATAGATGGGATTACAAATAAAACAAGTGAACTTCGAGAATGGGCACTAGAAGAAAACCCAGACATAATAGCAGTCACAGAAACAAAGCTAACGAAAACCATAACAAATGCAGTGTTTCCACAGGACTACTATGTACTGAGGAAAGAGAGAGAAGGAAGAGGAGGAGGTGGTGGTGTTGCTCTGCTGATAAGAAAAGGCTGGAGTTTTGAAGAGATGGTTATTCAAGGCTGTGAAGATATTAGTGACTACATAACAGGTACCATAGCAATTGGAGGACAAACAAATTATAGTAGTAGTCATATATAACCCCCTACCCAAAAAAAAAAGACAGAAAACCCAAACAGGAATATGATAGAAGCAACATTGTTACCATCAATATCATAGAGAGAGCAGCTTCTGTAGCTAGCAGGAACGGATCCAGACTACTAATCATGGAAGACTTCAACCACAGGAAGATAGATTGGGAGATCAGAAACCCACATGGAGGACTAGACACATGGAGATTTAAGCTGCTGGACGTGGCAACAAGAAACTTTCAAAGTCTACACATCAAGGGGCCGATAAGAATGAGGGGATGAACCATCTATGCTTGATCTGATATTTACCCTAAATGAATCGGATATAAGGGAAGTTAAGATGGAAGCCCCCTTGGGAATGAGTGATTATAGTGTATTGATCTTTGAGAACCTGGTAGAGCTAATAATTAGCTCCGCAAGAAAAGAACTGGGAAATAAAGGGCTGGCGTACCGAAAGGGAAATTATGAGATGAGAAAATTCTAAGGGATATACCATGGGACACAGAACTAAATCCGTACAAGACATGATGGACTATGTCACCAAAAAGTTTCAGGAGACAGTAAACAGGTTTATCCCGGCCCGACAGAAAAAAAACGAGAAGCAAAAGAAGAATCCGTGGTTTAATAGGGCATGTATGAAAGCAAAGGAACTGAACAAAAAGGCGTGGAGGAACTTCCAAAATAACAGAACACCTGAAAGCAGAGAGAGATACCAGAGAACCAGGAACGAGTATGTTAGTGTGAGAAGAGAAGCTGAGAAAAAGTATGAAAATTATATAGCTAATAAAGGCAAGACCGAACCAAAGCTACTCCATAGTCACACCAGGAGGAAAACAACAGGTGATGAAACTTAAAACGGGCGAGGACAGGTACACATATAATGACAAAGAGGTGTGTGAAGAACTCAACAAGAGGTCCAGGAGGTCTTCACAATAGAACAAGGAGAGGTGGCAGTAAACCAGGCGACCTTGGAAGGGTTCGAAATTACAAGAGATGGGGTCAAGAGGCATCTGTTGGATCTAAAAGGGAGAAAGGCTGTTGGCCCGGATGGAATCTCACCCATAGGTATTGAAAGAGTGTGCAGGCCCACTTTGCTTGCCACTCTCCAAAGTGTATAGTAGGTCACTGTAGACGGGAGACCTACCTATTTAAACCTACCTGAAATATGGAAGACGGCTAATGTAGTCCCAATATACAAAAAGGGTAACAGACAAGAGGCACTGAACTACAGGCCAGTGTCCTTAACTTGTATACCATGCAAGGTGATGGAGAAGATCGTGAGAAAAAACTAGTAACACATCTGAAGAGAAGGGACTTCGTGACAACCCATCAACATGAGTTAAGGGAGGATAAATTTTGCCTTACAGGCTTAATAGAATTCTACGATCAGGTGAGAAAGATTAAGCAAGAAAGAGAAGGATGGTCGGAGTGCATTTTTTTTATAGTCGGAAAGCCTTTGACACAGTACCCCATAAAAGGCTGATGCATAAGCCTGAGAAACAGGCAGGAGTAACTGGTAGGACGCTCCAGTAAATAAGGGAGTACCTAAGCAATAGGAAGCAGAGAGGTACTGTGAGAGGTGTGACCTCAGATTGACGTGAGGGCACCAGTGGAGTCCTACAGGGCTCTGTACTCGGACCTATCCTGTTTATGATATAGGTAAATGATCTCCCAGAGGGTATAGACTCATTCCTCTCAATGTTTGCTTACGACGCCAAAATTATGAGAAGGATTAAGACAGAGGAGGACAGCTTGAGGCTTCAGGAAGACCTAGCCAAGGTGTAGAAATGGTCGAACAAGTGGTTGTTAGAGTTTAACGCTAGCAAATGTAATGTAATAAAGATAGGTGTAGGGAGCAGGAGACAAGATACAAGGTTTCATTTGAGAGATGAAATACTTCAAGAGTCAGAGAGAGAGAGAAAGACCTGGGGATTGATATCACGCAAGACCTGTCCCCTGAAGCCCATACCAAGATGATAATATTGAAGCATATGCCAGGTTGGCTAACATAAGAACGGCCTTTAGAAACTTGAGTAAAGAATCATTCAGAACTTTGTATACCACAAATGTCAGACCATTCTTGGAGTATGCGGCTTCAGCATGGAGTCCATATCAAGTCAAGCATAAGACTAAACTGGAAAAGGTTCAAAGGTTTGCCACCAGACTAGTAACCGAACTAAGGGGTATGAGCTACGAGGAGAGACTATGGGATTTAAACCTCACGTCACTGGGAGACAGAAGAGTTAGAGGGGATATGATCACCACATTTAAGATTATCAGAGGAATTGATAGGGTAGATAAATACAGACTACTTAACACAAGAGTTACACACACTAGGGAACACAGGTGGAAATTGAGTGCTCAAATAAGCCATAGAGACGTTAGAAAGAATTTTTTCAGTGTCAGAGAAGTCGACAAATGGAATGCATTAGGAAGTGATGTGGTGGAGGCTGACTCCATACACAGTTTTAAATGTAGATATGATAGAGCCCAATAGGCTCAGGAAACTGTACATTAGTTGATTGACAGTTGAGAGGCGGGACCAGAGAGCCAGGGGCCAGATTCATGAAAGCACTTACGCAAGCACTTATGGACGTGTACATCTTTCCTCGATCTTTGACGGCTCTGGTTAAATTTATTAACCAGTTTACAAGCATGAAAACTTCCCATTCAACTATTGTTATTGTTATAAACAGCCTCCTGGTGCTCCGGAGCTCATTAACTGTTAAATAATTAGAAACAAAGCTGCCAAAGATTGAGAAAAGATGTACAGATTCGTAAGTGTTTGCGTAAGTGCTTTCGTGAATCTGGCCCCAGAGCTCAACCCCCACAAGCATAACAAGGTAAGTACAACTAGATAACTGGGTAAGTACACACACACACGCATGTACAATCAATGCCTCAAGCCCACAAGTGCTTTCGTGAATCTGGCCCCAGAGCTCAACCCCCGCAAGCATAACAAGGTAAGTACAACTAGGTAACTGGGTAAGTACACACACACACGCATGTACAATCAATGCCTCAAGCCCACTTATGACCATGGCGATGGTCACCTAGTATTCACAACTAGGTGAATATTTAAGTTGACCAGGGAGGGAGAATGACTGAGAAACATAACCGCACACTGGGACGGGGGAGAATGGAGGATATTACCTGTGACTGGATCAACCAGGTATTTGGGAAATTCAGACGAGAACTGAGGGGAATGAATAATACAGAGCCTCCGGAGTGAGCTAGGGAAAGCCAAGGAAGAGATAAGGAGACTCCGAGAAAATCCAAATTCGAACCAGTACGAGGCAAGCAACCTCCTGGAAACAGAGGATGAAGCTCATAGAGGGCTCCTTCCAGGGACACCCTCGTTAGCAGAAATGCTGCGAAACAACCCAATTACCAAGGCTGCTTTAGAGGAAGCAGCTACTTCCCAGGAAGCTGCAAAGTGCTCTACACAAATGCTGGAAAGAGAAGGAGCTGTTATAGTTGCAGAAACCTGAAGGATACAACAAGGAGGAATGGAGAAGGAAAGACCGAGCAACTGTGACAAAAATCTTGGAGGTCTGGAAATGGTAGAGGCTAATGGCAACATAGAGAAGGAGATGAGTCACAATAACGTGGCTGAAAAATGTTGACCAAACCACAAACTAGAAAGTGAAGAGGCGACGACGTTTCGGTCCGTCCTGGACCATTATCAAGTCGATTGTGATGAGAGGAAGTTGTTGTTGTTGTTGTTTAGATTCAGCTACTCAGAACAAGAAGTTCCAGTAGCATGGGCTATGGTGAGCCCGTAAGTGGAGGATCTTTGGATCTTTCGGCTGCGGAGATGGTTGCTGTTAGGAGAGTTGTCTAGTTCCCAACTCTTTTAGCAGCCTTCTAGCGCGGCTGCTAGGAGAGTTGGGAGCTGGAGAGGGAATTATCTCTGTTTGTGCCGCCTGGGTCATGGGTTTTTCTGGAGTCTGTTGAATTCGACCTCATGGTCGTCCTGGTGGTAGTCTCCAGAGTGGTAGTGGAGGCAGTGAGACTTGCGCCAGGGGCTATGATGGGGGCCAGGCCATTGGCAAGTTATAATATATTCAGTTCACTGACAAAACGGTGGTTGTCTGGTCCGGCAAGCCTTTCCGCTAGTCTAATAAGACCAGGAATAATGCCTGCACGTGATGCAGGGGAATGCGGAAAAGCCTGTAGGCATTGGGTCCCCATTGTGAAGGCTGGGTCGTCTGGTTGGAGGAGAAACTCTTTGGTAAGGCTGGAAAGTCTTCTATCCGGTTTGTGGGAGCTGAGGTGGTGGGGTGAGCACCTGGGGCTCTGGTCGCGGAGGCAGAAGGGTTGTTTCTCTTGGCTTCACCTGGCCTTGATGTTTCCCTGTCTGCGGAGGCAGCGGTAGGAAATTGCGGGTGATTGCATTCACAGAGCAAGCAGCAATGGGCTGTTGTTTTGCACATGGAGTAGTAATGGTCCAGTGTGCACAGGCTGCACTTCTGGACAGGGTGCTGACACTTGTTGATGGGGCCGGAGAGCTCGTAGCACTTGAAGCACTGCTGGATCTCATGATATCGTTCTTCTTTTGCTTGATGGGGTTGTATTTGTAAGCCGAAGCAGTAGAAACCTTGTGTGGCAGCCTGGATGGCAGCAGGTATGGTGGTGAAAGTAATCTTCATTGATGATTTGTCGGTGCTGCAGAACTCTAAATTAAATACACAAAGGTTCGGATTTTCGTCCTCGATATTGACCATGATATTATGTTGCGGTCGGTCAGCGATCCACTGGCTGGTCCTGCTGACAAAAACAGTTCTTCCGGGCAGGAACTGATGTGGGTGGTGAGGATGTAGGTGGTGTCCCTTGCGAAGTATGGCATCGTTGGTCACGAGTTTTTCTAGCTCTTCCTCACATAAAAGGAAGAACACGATATCATCACCTTCCTGACTAATGTCAGTGGGTGTGATGCCGGTAACGTCCTTCAGAACCTTAAGAATATTGCTTCACCCGAAAGCATGACCATCAAGACGGGTAGCTCTAACCTTTAGATGTCTGGGTCACATTGTAGCCACACCCTTAACGAGTAGCAGTGTTAATGTGTGTCTGGAAGAGGAAGGAGGCAATGGAAATAAATAAGCAAGAGAGAGATGAGGAGAAGGAAATCTTAGAGGAAGAAAAAGCAAAGCAACAAGAATGGAAAGTAAGGTGTAATGAAGGGAAGGGAGGGGGTAATAATAGGAACAAGAAAGGAATCGTAAGAGAAAACAAGGGAAAGTAAAAGAAGAAAGATAAAAGGAAGGGGGTAGGCTTATGTTAGGTCACATTTGTTAAAAAGTTTAAAACATTTGAGTATATACTGTGAAAGGGAAGAGTCAACAGCAACAAAGCCAGGACTCAGGTTCATGTTGGATATGTTGTGTATAAGAGCCGATTCGACAAGACGGCGTCTGTGTAGAGTAGAGGCGGGAAAGATTATTTTGGAGGAAGATCAATCAATATGATGATTAGAATCTCTAACATGTCTCAGTAGAAATCCATGTTAGAATCCCTAACATGAATCCCTAACTTCCATTCTTGTTACCTTGTTTTTTCTTTTTCTATGATTTCCTTCTCATCACATCTCTCTTGCCTATTTATTGCCATTACCTTCTTCCTCTCATCAGCAACATGGTCAGTTGAGCCCACACCCCCATAGCGACCACTAAGGGGTTCAAATTGATCTTAAGTTAGATCTACCCACTCCACCTCCACCTCCATCAGAAGCATGAAACTATTTGCTTTAACAAAATGGGACCGATTTCAAAACCTTATTTCAGAGTGGCAGAGAAACTATGATGTTGTTCCCGAGGACATTAAACAGACAGAACAAGATATTGTCAAAGCAATTCAAAGTGCAGACAACCACTCAAACCCACTTAAAAAAACAGTCAACCAGACACCATATAGATCACTGGTACTATTGCGAACACGTAAAAGAACTCAGTCATACACTCAACAGCACAAGGAAGCTATACAAAAAGCAGCCTAGTGACCGTAATAGGACCTTACTTTTACGGTTAAGGAACATATGAATCGAGAGACCAGGCTGATAAAAGAACAAAAGTGGCTGAAATGGTGTTCACATCTGAATGAACACACCTCTCTTGGAGATGTGGCAGCAAATCCACCGGGCCAAAGGAAATAAAACACCTAAAGCCCCACACCCTAAGGATTCGCATCAGGAAGCTGAAGTACTGGCAACCAGGTTTGCAGAAAGAGCAGCTTGCAATCAGCTTCCACCAGATATATTAACAGTGCAGAGAGGATTAAAGAAAGAAAGGTGGCACGGAATCCTTACAGTATGTGCAGAAGTCTCTGACACTAATACCCCCTTTCAAATTGGATGAACTCAATCGGGCTAAGAAAAACTTCAAGGATACATCCCCAGGAGACGACAAATTAACCTATAAAATTATTAGAAACCTCGGTCCAGAGCGAGACACTGGTTAATGAATTTAGCCTGGACTTCTCAAGCTAGACCTACAGCTTGGAATATAGCAGAAATAATGCTGATTCCAAAACCCAAAGATCCAGCTAATCCCAGGCCCATCTCTCTCCAAAGCTGTGCAGCCAAGACGGCTGACAAAATGGCACTCAACAGACTTGAGTGGAAAATGCCTAAACTGCACCATGATATGTATGCCTATAGAAGAGGGTTTGACACAGTGGAATGTATAACAACTCCGTTAGCCCACTTGAATGACAGACCAGGAATACTGATATTTCTTGACCTCGAGAAAGCCTTTGAACTGGCTTGCGCCCCAGCTATTCTCTGCTGCCTCATCAACAACGAGGTCATAGGCGACCTGCACTCCTGGACCAAAATCTGTCTCATTAGCAGAGAAGCAAGAGTAAAACTTCATGGCACAGTCTCTGAATACAAAATACATGAAAATGGTACACCGCAAGTAGGTATTCTCAGCCCTCTTCTCTTTAACTGTTTAATGGAAAGAATAATGAGGTTGAAACTCCCAAAATACTGCAGGTTACTAAACTACGCGGACGACTTTGCCAGCATCATAAATGAGAGAGATGCGGCGCGCCTTGCACCTAAATGCTTAGACTGCATCAGTGAAGAGGCAAAGCAGATTGGTATCAAACTCAGTCCCACAAAGACAAAAGCCATGTCCATAAAAATAGCGAAGCCCAACATCCAACTCACAGTACAGGGTCTACCAATTGAATGGTTGGACACCTATCAGTATCTATGAATAATCCTGGACACACACAAGAATGTTAATGCTGAGGTCACTTAAGAGAGAGAACTGCAGCCCAGACGGCAATCCTCAGGTCGCTAACCTCCCTCTCTGGAGGAGCCAATCTGCAAGTCCTTCGCACAAACTATGTGCAGGCAGTCAGATCAGTGATTGACTATGCCGCACCTGCACTCACAAGTCTATCAATTAACATTGGCAAAAGCTTGAAGTTGCCCAAAACAATGCTATGAGAGCTGCCCTGGGAGCCCTGATGTGGACCAGACTTGAAAGGAACCAACCCATATAGGTGGAGGAAAGCTGGATCTCACGTTTGTCTCCTCCAGTATTTATGAGTTGTGTCACTGGTCAGTTGATCATGTTCTGACTAGTGACCACTTTGCTACAAAAACAGTTATTAATATAGCACTACCTCCTAGACCTCCAGCTCCCGAGCCCGGATGGGACTTTATCAAAGCAGATTGGACGAAATTTCAGGAATCTCTCGAAACTTGGCACCAAAACTACACTCCTCCTGACAACACTGAAGAAATGGAAAAAGATTTAGTAAATGCAGCAAATCACGCCATTCCCAAGAGGAAAACAATTATTCCGACAACATTAGGACCATTGGTAGAACTGTGATAGAATCAAATAACTACATAACAGACTAAATTGTGCACGAAAGAATTTCAGAAGAGATAGAACTGAAACTAATCTAGGACTTCTTAGAGCTGTCCGAGATCATGTGCACGAAGAAACATGCAAAAATCAAAGAAGAAAAACGGCTCGAGTGGTGTGCCAAGCTAAATCCCCATACGTCCTTGGGCGACATTGGAGGCAGATCAACAAGGCCAAAGGTAAATCGCCTCCTGCTCCGCCGCACCATGTTCATCCAGAGCAAGAAGCAGAAAGACTAGCAAATTTATTTGCTTCATGAGCCAGTTCCACTCAACGTCCTCAAGCAACTATGGCTCACAAACAAAGTCTTCAAGCAGTAAGATGGAAAAAAGATGATGCTTTAGCCTTACCTGACGAACTAGACCAACCTTTCGATCTGAAAGAACTCAGAAACGCTACAAGGAAAAACTAAAAATACAGCTCCAGGTGAGGACAAAATCACTTACAACATGCTAGCCAAACTAGGAGAAAAGGGTGAAGATGTCTTCTTGAATCTCATCAACAAAGTATGGGTGACAAGAACCCGACCACTCTCTTGGAACAGTGCAATTATAGTTCCCATTCCAAATCCTAAAAACCCAGGAAATCTAAGACCAATCTCATTAAGAAGCTGTCTGGCCAAAACTGCAGAAACAATGACTCTTAATAGAATTGAATGAAAAGTCAATCCAATACACCAATATATGTTTGCTTACAGAAAAGGTGTTGAAACCAAAGAATGCTTTACCTCCCTCTTGGATCAAATCAATGACAAACTTGGAACCTTATTTTTCTAGACCTAGAAAAAGCCTTCGAGTAATCCAGTGCTCCAGCTACACTGTTCTGCCTTGTGGATAAGGAAATCAAAGGGACACACTCTTGCCTTTGCCAAAGGAAGTCTGCTCAACCGAGAAGCTAAAGTCAAATTCCAAGGAAAAACATCGACCTCAAAGAGGCTGGAAAATGGAACTCCGCAGGGAGGAATACTAAGCCCCTTCCTCTTCAACTGTCTCATGGAACAGTTCATGAACCTCAAGTTACCAAAAGCCAAACTGCCTAAATATGCAGACGACTTTGTGGTCATCATCAATGGTAATGTGGGAAAACTTGATTCATGTAAATCATTTAATTAATAATATTTTCGATAGCTATGAAGGACCACCACTTTTTGAGAAAAAGTGGAAAACTGGGTAGAGCAAGTGGTTAGATATTAACTCTATGAACTAGTGTTCTATAGATGTTCTTAATTAATAATACATTGAAATATTAAAGGAACTATATTATGAGCCAAATTCACTCGCCCAAAATGGGGGTTTACATGCGAAAAGATTAATATATCCCAAGCATGATTTCAGTGCTGGATCGTCACTGAAGTGACTAAATAGTTAGAAAATATATAAATGTAAATTATTTAATTACTAATTGAAATATTATATACATAGTAAATGAAAGGCATATGTATAAGTAATAATCATGAAAGCAAATCAAAGAGTTAGTAAAGTTGGTAAGTATTTCACGTATTTGTAATTAATTAGGGAAGTAAGGAATAATGACAAGTATTAATGTCACTGATGAAAGCATTAAGGTGCAATATAATTTTGCATAACGCAAGTCAGCTTATTAAGACTGCGTAAAATGAACGAAAGGAATATTATATTGAATTATTTTACATTATAATATTTTCGACTGTAGTTAATTCACCTAAATGAGCGAGATCAGTAAAGCAGTAATATGCTATATAAATTAAACAACTAAATAAAGGATTATCTTTAGTAGAGGAATATAATTAACTGGTCTTTGTTTAGATTCAACTACGTGGAGAGAACTTCATGTTTCAACATGCTGCTACCTCCCTGGCGTCACGGAAACTGTAGGAAGGATTGGGGAAAATACTGCGTCGCAATGGAAACATTAATTGGATTAATTCTACAAATTAGTAATTACTGTGGTTAATACAGTAATGATGTATTATTATTATACAAAAATTATGTATTAGTGTTGGATAATTTCCATATGCACTGTGGTGCAGTAGTCATTCTGACTAATGGTATAACTAATTTTCTAACTAGTTAAAGAAAATATAATATTAGAGAAGTGAAAAGGTTATTAATTAAATCAAGGAAGACTTGGAGTCGACAGTGAGATTAGTAGCCTAGTCATTCTGACTTATAAGCTAATTGAATTACAGCTCACAAGCTTATCACTGGAAAACTCATTAATACATCCTCAACTTTAGATGAGAAATTAATTTTACTAAATCAGTCACTATGAGTAGTCAACTGTATGTGATTATGAGTACAGATTCAGCTGATACTCAGTTGACAAAATAATGTCGCTAATACCTACCTAAATAGGTGGTTGAATTTTTCTAACCTACCTAAGTAGAGTGCTTAGCTAATTGTAACAACCTGCTAATTCTTAGTAATGTCACTCTAGCTGAATGGTGAGCAATAATTATTGCAAGGTTATCATTGTGAGCAGTAATGTACTCGGATTAACATTGTGAGCAGTAATGTACTCGGATTAGCATTGTGAGCAGTAATGTACTCGGGTTAACATTGTGAGCAGTAATGTACTCGGATTAACATTGTGAGCAGTAATGTACTCGGATTAGCATTGTGAGCAGTAATGTACTCGGGTTAACATTGTGAGCAGTAATGTACTCGGGTTAACATTGTGAGCAGTAATGTACTCGGATTAACATTGTGAGCAGTAATGTACTCGGGTTAACATTGTGAGCAGTAATGTACTCGGATTAACATTGTGAGCAGTAATGTACTCGGATTAACATTGTGAGCAGTAATGTACTCGGATTAACATTGTGAGCAGTAATGTACTCGGATTAACATTGTGAGCAGTAATGTACTCGGATTAACATGGTGAGCAGTAATGTGCTCGGATTAGCGCAGGAGCATTAGAATGTTCAATTATCACGACGAGCAGTATTGTGCTCGAATTCTCATGGATAACAATAAAGCGCTCAATTATTACCCTAACTCATGGGTGAGCTGTGGAATGAGCTCATTAAGCATGTTAGGTTACAATGCTTAAGGTTTAATGGTAATGCATTAAACGATAGGAAACCTAAGGTTACTGGAAATTTTATTATTCTTACGATTAATCCCTATTTGAAGATAATTTGTAACGTTTTCCCAACCTAAACGTTTCACTGTTTATTTGTTCTTTGTAGGTTCACTTACACATTGGTAAGTTTGCAATTTTGCTCATGCTGCGCTCTTATAGTAATAAGCAGAAACGAAAGATAAACAACTCAAAAAAAATTTGATGCCAATATTTTCACTAGTTCCTAGTGCTGAAAACGTTGAATAAATAAGGTTTTCTTGGCAAACCTTAAGCACAGGTATAGTGGACCTTCGTCCTGGTGAATTTGCAGGTGTAGAAACTTCTTGATGACTTAGTCTAACTATTAAATTCATGAAATGCTGGGTGCTAGATTATCTCCCCTAATATGATTAATTTGCATGAAGGGTGCTAGATTCTCTAGCCTAATATTATTAATTACCCAGGGAGACTGAGCGTGGTCAATTATTACTTGTCGAGAATAATTCTAGGTCTGCAGTGGATTCAATATCTTGGTCACTGACATGTACCTGTTTAGGTTACAGACCACTGATTTGCCACCGAGAGCTATGAAACATCTCGGCGAATACTAACTGTACCAGGGTCAATCTGGATTTATTACTCAGCTGGGTTTCTCATTTAGCTTGTTGCTGGAGAATTAATTTATGGTTGATTAATTTATGTTATTATTGGCAGGCATAGGCTTTTTCAGGTTTAAAAGTACCTGTCAGTAAGTAGCTGTTACCACCCTTGAGACTAAACAAGGTTCTTCTCCCCGCAGTGCAATAAAGAAAAATAATAAATCGGCCTTGCCAACAACTGTCTAGGGGTAAATATACATCACTGCATAAAATGGAGAACAATATATTTATGCTAAGGGGGACAAACTTAATAACACTTAAATGTATAATAGCCAGAAATATTCTTCAGCATGCAATATCATAGAATGAAATTAATTATTGAGACATGAGCAATATCACCAGAACATGGATTAATCAATAGTAATACTCATATCATCTAACCAGATAATTAACATTTATATGGGCTAAAATAACAGTGACCAATGACTTAACTTAAAACATGACTCCTCTCGAATACAGCTGCCACGCTTCTGCCCACGCCTTGGTCCGCAGGCCAAGCGTCTACCAAAAAATCAACTAACCGTCCACACAAACATTGTGGAAATTCTAATAATAAAACGCAGTACTAATATTCAAAACATTGTTAAACTAAAGAGTAGTAAACACTGGTACAACATTCCATACAATAATACGGAAACCAAATATGGGAATAAATCAGGTAAAACTATAAACACTCGATTGACAACAATGTTCCCACACTGGCCATATCCAAATATGGTCAACCGCCCAAACGGAGAAACTACATGAGAAATTAACACCAAAAGCCTCACACAATATAATGTAACTCAGGCACACTACTGCATGCTATAATATATATATAACATACAAAATCTTATATCATACAACTGGATGCTATATTAAAGAACAAGACAATAAAGTAATATGAGAATCAAGAGTAATGGCAGAATCCTAGTGAGATTCGTAACAGTAGCCACCTGCAGATTGGAGCATATTCAGGCCCAATCGTTTTACATGCCCAGTGATGAACAGGTAGTAGTAGTCTGCTCCTGGGGGAAGGAAAACCCTGATTTTAAACCTCCGCTGCCTTGCGGCCATACCCCTTTTTTGGGTAAGGCTTCAGGAGTCAACCTCGAGGAAAAATCCGGAGTTGGAGCCCCTAAGGCAGTTCGTTGTTGACGTCGACCTCGTTCTGGCAGCTCCTGCGACGTTGCTGGAACCATGTGTATTGGCATTTGCCTTTCTATTGGATAATTTCAGCAACGTGGAGAAGGGGGGGGGGGGGACCTGCTGCATGGGTAACAACTTCTCCATATCTACCTACCCAGGCTTTGCGCCCTGTCAGGGCGCAACTCCATTGTCTTTAGACTGACGGATGCCTACTGCCTGAGTCTGCTCCTATTAGTAAATTCACATTATTAAGGCGGTCAGACATTAACATGTTGTCAGCCAATTTAATTCCATGATCCTGCAAGAACTTGGCTGTATACCTTAGACCCTTAATATTAAGGTCAAATGGTATTTGATCTACAACTATGGCTTGGATAGCCTTGGCATAACCACCTAGACGTACGAGCTGTTGAACTACTAAATATTCTTGGGTTCTCGATTTATCATGAACCCGGACAGGTTTAATTTTACCTGTGTGATTGGTTTTATATTAAGTGTCTCTGCCGCTTTCTGAGTAATGAAAGTTTTCTGGGATCCTTGATCAAATAGTCCACGAGTGGTAATCTTGGTCCCTTTATTCTTTACTTGAAGTTGGGCAGTGGGCAAGGTTGCATACACTTCAGACCCTAGTGATATTACGCTGTAACTTCTCGCACCTTGCAGCACTGTACTTGTGTAGATTCTCTACTTCCCATTCTAGGATTGAAATATTTTTTTTTTTTAAATTTGCACAGTACAGCATGATGTTTACCCCTTCTAAATCTATTGCAGGTGTTCGGTGGGGCTTCACAGCTGGGAGTATTATGCGGTTTGAGACACCTAGTACATTTGTGTAACTGAGTCATCTGACTCGTGTGTCTCTATTAGAATAATTAGTACATTTGTACAAGGAATGTTTTTGATTACAAAACAAACATAATCCCCATCCTACAGTTCATTTAGGGGTCACCGGTTTAGGTGCAACTGCAGGTTAGGAAGGTTTTGCTGTTTGCATTTGCCTGTTGTTTTGATTCTTCCAACTCGGGGTGGACGTGTTTGGTTAACTCTTTTGAGTAATTGTTGTACTCTGGGGAGCAACTTGGACTCTAACAGTTAGACTCTTAGATCTCATGTAGGGCTCGTACGTCTTACTGATGAATCAATGTTTGACCTGTTGTTATTACATTGATTAGTAGTACCCTTGTTACCAAATGACTGTGTCACTTTAGTAGTTTCAGGTAAGGAACCTAATATGGGTACAGTTTCTGTGGATTCAGAATAGGCATTAAGTGCCTGGTTTGCTTGATTATTAATTATATTATGCAAACCTGCAAATATATACTGCATTGACAGGACATTACCATTCTGGTATGTATATAATTCATTGAGTACCTCACCAGACAATTTTCTCTGGATGATAATTTTAGTTATTCACTCAGCAATGGGGTGATCCACCTCCTTGCTGAAGGAATTTAACAGTGACTCAAGCTGAAAACTAAAAGCTTGTAAGGAGTCAACTGATTGATCTGGTTGAGGTAAGTCTAGTAATTGGTGTACGAGATTTATGATAGTCTTCTCATTGTCAGCACTTCCTTTAGAGAGCTGGATGGCTTGATTGATGCTAATGAGTTCAGCATCAACTCTAGGAGCCTGGTGTGAGCAATTAAGACTATCACAAATTTTGCTTAAGGCTTCTTGTTTAGCCTCAGCTTTAATTACAGCTTCAGCCTTTATTATAGCTTCAGCTGCCTCTTCATCTTCTGTTTCAGTTCCACTGTCTGTTGCAGCTTCACTTGGAGTTTCATCTGCAGCTTCACTTGTTTCTCTGGGTTCATGTGAGAGACTGGTTAATTCAGTAGCCTCATGTATTGAATTTATAGAATCCAGTGAATATTGAGATGATCTGTCTGAAAATTGATCAGACTCTGTGAATGAATCATTATGCGAAGTTGTATTAGATGAGACTGTAGAAAATTAAGGTTGAACAATTATGGATCCAGTATAAGGATCTAGTTTAATTAGAGGAATCTCCTCATTTTGAGGTAGCTCGTGTATTTCATTTGAGCTGAGTGCTTGCTTGGGTATAGGTAAACTATAAAAATGTCCTGCTCCAGCAGGAACATTTGCTATTGCAAGCATTTTGTAATAATGATCTAACTTGGCCTGAATTTTGTCTTCATAGTCAGAAAGGTCAGAGTCAATTAGACTCAATTCGTCTGGGTCAGTATCACTGACAAGGAGTATGTTCCTATAAGACTCGATTATATCCTTTACTTGGTCATATTATTTTGCTAGCCATGTTTGTGGAAACTCTTAGCCTGGAAATATTAACTGGGTTAGTTCCTAACCAGTCATCACATTTGTAAAATAGTCGTGATAAGTGACTTTCAAAACCTTTCAAGATTCTCCGAGTTGTTTCTGGAGTAGCCATGTCAGCTATGGGTTTGAGCCTTATACGGTTTATATAGCTACTTGGAAAGCTATGGTACTTGCTCATATATGTAGCAGGTATGGTTATTAACAGCCTAATATATTCTTGAATAAGCTGATTGTAATTTACCTCGTTTTGAGGTTAGCTACCTACCTAAAAGGAGGAACTAAGATTTGAGTAGTACTTGAATATCACTATGGGATTTCCTCGGCTTAGCTCTTCATTATCGACTTTGGATGGATATAGTGACATTCAGTAACACTCAAAGAATACATGAAATAATGATAAATGCTATTAATAGTTATGGTCCCACCCTACTTAGGGTCAGCACAATCTATATAAATAAAAATGGAAATGTTCGTTTGTTCATAATCGATAATCTCCGAAAGTTCTTCACCGATGCATTGAAATTTTCACACAACGTTCCATTCGCATCCAAGCAAGTTTTTATACTTGGCCCTCTCCTCTTTCTCAGCTACATTAATGACCTTCCAAATGCCTCCCAACACCTCAAACCAATTCAGTTTGCTGACGACACAACCTTCATTTACTCCAGTCCTGACCCCCTTGCTCTAAATGCCACAGTAAATACTGAGCTAAATAAAGTCCATCTTTGGCTAACTGCCAACAAACTCACCCTTAACATTGACAAAACTTTCTTTATTCTGTTTGGCAATAAATCCTCTAATGAAATAAATCTCAAAATAAACAATACCCAAATTTGTAACAAATTAGATGGCAAATTCCTTGGCATTCTCATTGACCACAAGCTGAATTTCCAGGGACACATTCTAAATATATCAAAAAAAAGTTTCAAAAACTGTTGGCATTTTTTCTAAAATCAGATATTATGTACCCCGCCCTGCCCTGGTGACTCTCTATTACTCCCTCATCTATCCATATCTCAACTATGGTATTTGTGCTTGGGGTTCTACTACCCAAAATCATTTACGTCCTCTAATTACTCAACACAAAGCTGCTATTAGGACAATATCCAACTCTGTCCCCAGACATCACTCGGTACCCCTACGCAAATCTCTGAATATGTTAGATATTAAGTCACTGCACATTCTCTCATGTGTATTATACATATATAAAACGCTGAACTGTAATGCCAATCCTGACCTCAAAAGCTTCATAGAAGGTTGTAACAGAACCCATGAGCACCACACCAGAAATAAATACAGTTTTGATATTCCTAGAGTACGGCTTAATCAAACTAGAAATGCTCTACAAATCAAGGGACCCAGAATGTGGAATGACCTTCCCAACCATGTTAAAAACTGTACCTCTCTCAACCTGTTTAAGATAAAAACGAAGCTATACCTAATAAATTCCCTGTAACCTACCTTACCCCTCTATTGTCAACCAATGTCTGTTCTTTTTTTAAATGGCGCTGTTTGTCGACAGAATTGTATTTGTGCTGCTTTTTCAGCCATGTTCCCCCCCTTTTTATCTCTTTTTTTATTTGTTCTCAACTCATTTTATTCTTTATGCTCAATTAGTATTAAGCTTTAGTCATTTAAGTTTTTCATGCCCGAAACGCTTTGCGTAATAGTGGCTTTAGGCATTGTATGTAATAGCCCTCTATAAATCCATCACTCTTTGTAAAATCTCTTGTATATATGTACCTTACCAAAATAAACATTTGATTTGATTTGATTTATATACATACTATATAGATATCACATCTGTGATGGTAAAAACATGTTTCTTTTTTTAAACTGTGTTTTTCCATGTGTTTTCATGTGAGGGAAATGTTCAAAACCTCTTTACCGATTTCTTTGAAACTTTGACACAATGTTGCATTCGAAATAGGCGTGTCTTTTTATATACCTACTATATACATGCTTCACATGTGACAGGAAAAAATGTGTTTTTGAAAAACAGCGCCATCTGCTGGACGTAAGAGCAACACATGCTGTAATCTCCGAAAGTTCTTCACCGATTGATTTGAAATTTTGACACAATGTTCCATTTGAACACGCGCGTGTTTTTATATACCTACTATATAGATAGCTATATAGACAATATAGATAATTGCCCCTGTGACAGGTAAAAACGTCCGTTTTTGAAAAACAGCGCCATCTGTTGCACATAAGACCAACACACACTATACTCATTATGTTACGATTCCATTTCAATGTTTCCGATTTCATTGATATATTGAATTTTCATAGATTTCGATTTATTTTCATTTTGATTTAACTATTTTGTGTGACATTACATTGGAATTGAGCTGTTTGTTTACCATACTGTTCATTTTGCGAGTACAGTTTTTTTTTTCATTTCGTTTTTTTAACTTTTTTCTTATATTTCAGTGATGGGTAAATCTGGGGCCAGATTCACGAAGCAGTTACCCAAGTACTTACGAACGTGTACATCATTCCTCAATCTTTAATGGCTTTGATTACATTTTTAAACAGTTTACAAGCATGAAAACTTGCCAATCAACTGTTGTTATTGTTATAAACAGCCTCCTGGTGCTTTGGAGCTCATTAACTGTTTAATAATTGTAAACAACGCTGCCAAAGTTTGATAAAAAGATGTTCAGCTTTGTAAGTGTTTGCATAACTTCTTCGTGAATCTAGCCCCAGATCATTTGATGTTCTCAATTTTCTGATGGGAACATCAGATCATTTGATCATCAGACGAGGGAGTGGAGAATGGTGGGAAGGACGTGGGGATAGGGGAGGGGGTAATAGTGGGGGAGGGGTAATAGTGGGGAAGGACGAGGGGAAAGGGGAGTTGGGGACGAGGGGACAGGGGAATGGAGAATGGTGCTGAGGACACGGGGATAGGGGAGTGGGGGATAGTAGGGATGATGGGGGAGGGGGATGGTAGGGAGGACAAGGGGACGGGGGAGTGGGAGATAGTGGGGAGGACAAGGGGACGGGGGAGTGGGAGATAGTGGGGAGGACGAGGGAATGGTTAGGAGGGTGAGGGGATGCTGGAGTGGGGGATCATGGGGGGGGGGGAAAGGGACAAGGGAGTGAGGAATGATTGGGAAGATGAGGGGATGGGGGAGTAGGGAATGGTAGGGAGGAAGAGGGGAGAGAGGAGTGAGGAATGGTTTGGAGGACAAGGGGAAGGGGGAGTGGGGGGGGGGTGAATGGTGGGGAGGACTGGGTGACAGGTGAAGGTTGCTGTGGCTCAGCAACACACATGCGTTGCTGAGCCACAGCAACGCGTGGCCGGGTACATCTAGTGTTAAATAATAATACATCAGTACTGTCTAACATAGTACTAGTTAGGTAATAATTCTACCTATTAATGCAGCTAATGGTTAAGGCTGAATTTGTACAAATCTCTGTACAATTGCAGTCAAAAATATCCTACCTCTGCTGGGTTGGCATAACTACAATAAATGTGGTGCAATAATGCTTAAAATAGTGCTATGTTTTGGGGGATTTTTGTAATTTTATATAATATATACACTTGTAAGAAATACGTGTATAAGAAATTTAATGAACACAAGTTTATAAATTGTGTTTGGCAAGTATTCTACTGCCGTAAATAATGTTTAACACCTGACTACTTCCTAATTGAGGAATACAATGTTGTCAGGGATAGTAATGATTAACGAATTTATGAATAATAATAATGAATATATAGATCTGTAGGAGAAAATTCTGTTAAAGTGCCTGATTTTCGAAAGCTGATTTCAATAGCCTAAGAAATTTTTTGGGTAAAATAGATTGGAATGTCTTGGGGATGGAGTGTGGGCTAGACGTGAACCCAGCGACCAGTGACGGAAAAGGGGATTTCGATGTGGATTCAAAATATAACCTATTTAAAAATATTCTAAGCAAAGCCCAGGAAAATAGTATACCATATAAATTGAATAGATCGAATACTAATGATCCAAAGTGGTTAACAAAGGACCTGAAGAACTTTATAGGTAAAAAGAGAGCGTGGTACAAAAGAACATAAGAACGTAAGAACATAAGAACAAAGGTAACTGCAGAAGGCCTATTGGCCCATACGAGGCAGCTCCTATCTATAACCACCCAATCCCACTCATATACATGTCCAACCCGAGCTTGAAATAATCGAGGGACCCCACATCCACCACGATACGCGGCATTTGGTTCCACAAATCAACAACCCTGTTACTGAACCAGTATTTACCCAAGTCTGTCCTAAATCTAAACTTATCCAATTTATACCCATTGTTTCGTGTTCTGTCTTGTGTTGATATTTTTAATACCCTATTAATATTCCCCCTGTTATGTCCATTCATCCACTTGTAAGCCTCTATCATGTCACCCCTAACTCTTCGCCTTTCCAGTGAATGCAACTTAAGCTTTGTTAATCTTTCTTCATATGAAAGATTTCTAATTTGGGGAATTAACTTAGTCATCCTACGCTGGGCACGTTCAAGTAAATTTATATCCATTCAGGCGCAGATAGTCTCAGTGAGAGGGTGTGTTAACCGGAGCTCCTGAGTGTTGTTATATTATCATAGCAATATGGAAGTTTTAGTGAAGGTCCTGGTGACTCTAGTGGGAGCCCTGAGGACAGAGTTGGACTCTCTGCGGGAGGAGGTGCGTCAGCTGAAAGAACAACGAGAAGTAACGAAGGAGGAGATCAGTAGTAAAGGGACCTCGTCTTGGAGAGTTGTGAAAGACAGGGGCCTTAAGAAGACTTTGATAAAGCCGCCTTCAAACGTCATAGCAACTTCTAATTCATTTGACGTTTTGGAGGACGAGTGCTGTGGTGAGACTGCGGATCGCGAAAAAGGGAAAGCAACGAAGAGCAAGGAAACGCAGGCCCCTCAGAGAGTAAAGGAAGTACCTAAGCAAACCTTAGTTGTGGGAGATTCCCAGATAAGGTATTTGGATAGAACGTTTTGTGCTAGAGATAGGGGGAACAGGTTAAGGGTTTGCTATCCCGGAGCTGGCATTGGTGATATTATAAACAACGTGAATGATATTATGGCTGGAAATGAGAAAAATCCCATTATTTGCATTAGTGTGGGAGGAAATGATGTTGGTCGAGTTAGGAGTGAGGAACTGATTAAGAGGTATAAAACAGCCATAGAATTAGTTAGGAGCAAGGGAGGAATCCCGATCATATGTGGGATTCTTCCAAGAAAGGGAGTGGGAAATGAATGGATATCGAGGGCACTTGGTGTCAATTGTCGGCTGGAAAGATATTGTAAATCAAATGCAATATCTTTCATAGACAACTGGGAACACTTCTATGGAAGAAATGAAATGTATGCTCGTGATGGGGTGCATCTATCGAGAGCTGGGGTTGTTGCTGTTGCGAACTCGTTGGAAGTGGTTAGAAGTGTTTGGGTTTAAACTATTAGTAGATAGAGGTATGGGAATTGATTTGGAGGAAGGAGGTAATAAAAGTATGTGTTTGTGGGAGAAAGGAATTGGCAAAATGATCAGAGAAAGAGAAGGGCCTCAAAATAACAATTCACTTAGGGTATATTACACTAACAGTAAAAGTCTAAGAAATAAAATTAACGAATTAAATGCTCTTGTCTGCACAGAAAAAATAGATATTATTGCACTTACCGAAACGTGGATGAATGTAGAAAATAGAGAACTATTAGCTGAATATCAAATAAATGGATTTAAACTATTTCACACAGACAGATATATTAGACGAGGAGGTGGAGTAGCCATATATGTTAGGGACAATTTGAAATGTAGTCTCAAAGAGGGAATCAAAATTGAGCCACACACAAACTATTTGGATAGAATTAAACGAAAAAGCTAATAATATTATAATAGGAGTTATATATAGACCACCAAATTTAAACATAATGGAAACAAAGCACCTACGGGATGAAATATCTAGAGCATCTAGATCTAACAGTATTAATGTCATGGGTGACTTTAATTTTAGCGGAATTAACTGGTTGAACAAAACAGGGAATAGTGAAGCAGATTTTCTAGAATTAATTGACGATTGCTTTCTTACGCAACACATTAAGGAACCAACACGGGAAAATAATATTTTAGATATAGTGTTAACTAACAGGGAAACCCAAATTAATGACATCGAAATTATTAGTATACTAATGACCCAAAGTGGATAACAAAGAATTTGAAGAACCTTATAGGTAAAAAGAGAGCTTGGTACAAAAGGATTAAAAATGGGGAGGTCACTTTAGAACAGGAATTCGTACAACTGGTTAGAAATGTTAAAAAAGAGATAAGGAAAGCAAAAAGAAACTATGAAGTTCGCATAGCAGGGCAAGCAAAGACAAATCCTAAAGGGTTTTTTCAGTTATATCGTACTAAGACTAGGGAAAGGATAGGTCCATTAAAAACTGAGACAGGTCAAATAACAGATAGTGATGAAGAGATGAGTAGTATTTTTAATAAATATTTTGTATCTGTATTTACTAAAGAGGAACTTAACAATATGCCTTCAGCCGAACAAGTCTATGTGGGTGGGGACGAGGACAGGTTGACGAGTTTAGCAGTTACCAGGGAGGATGTTCTTAAACAAATAGTAAAACTCAAACCAAACAAATCCCCAGGGCCGGATGAAGTGTTTGCTAGGGTGCTTAAAGAATGCAAAGAGGAGCTTTGTGACCCACTGTCAACCATATTTAATAAATCAATAGAGTCAGGCAGAGTGCCAGAGTTTTGGAAAGTTGCTAATGTGATACCAGTTTTTAAGAAAGGAGATAGATCACTTGCGTCTAACTATCGACCAATTAGCCTAACGTCTATTGTGGGAAAGTTACTCGAATCTATAATAGCAAATAAAATTCGTCTTCATCTTGAAAAACATAAATTAATAATTGAGTCGCAACATGGTTTTATAAATGGCCGTTCATGTTTAACAAATTTGTTATCTTTTTATTCTAGCATTGTTGAGGCAGTTGATAGTGGTAAGGATTGCGATGTTGTATACCTTGACTTTAGCAAAGCTTTTGATACAGTGCCACATGAAAGACTGATTAAAAAAATAGAGTCTCATGGTATTGGGGGTGCTATATTAAGCTGGATTAGGGCATGGCTATACCAAAGGAAACAGAGAGTTAGTATAAATGGAATCAAGTCAGAGTGGGAAAATGTTGTAAGTGGAGTGCCTCAAGGCTCTGTCCTGGGACCTCTGTTGTTTATAATATATATAAATGATTTAGATTCAGGTTTGAGTAGCAACATTTGCAAATTTGCCGATGATACGAAAATCGGTAGGGAAATTAATTCGGAGGAGGACTCACTATCACTTCAAGTTGATCTAGATAGGGTTTTGAAATGGTCAAAGGATTGGCAGATGCAGTTTAATGCTGATAAATGTAAAGTTCTGAGGTTAGGTAATGATGATAGAGTTACTAGATACGAGCTAGATGGTGTTGTGATTGCGAAGTCGGATTGTGAAAGGGATCTGGGAGTTATGATTAGTAAGAATTTAAAACAAAAGGATCAATGCATAAATGTTCGTAATAAGGCAAATCGGACACTTGGATTTATTAATCGCAGCGTTAGTAACAAGACACCTGGTGTGGTTCTCAAGCTATATCTTGCTCTAGTTAGGCCCCATTTAGATTATGCAGTTCAGTTTTGGTCGCCATATTATAGAATGGATATAAATTCACTTGAACGTGTCCAGCGTAGGATGACTAAGTTAATTCCCCAAATTAGAAATCTTTCATATGAAGAAAGATTAACAAAGCTTAAGTTGCATTCACTGGAAAGGCGAAGAGTTAGGGGCGACATGATAGAGGTTTACAAGTGGGTGAATGGACATAACAAAGGGGATATTAATAGGGTATTAAAAGTATCAACACAGGACAGAACACGAAACAATGGGTATAAATTGGATAAGTTTAGATTTAGGAAAGACTTGGGTAAATACTGGTTCAGTAACAGGGTTGTAGATTTGTGGAACCAATTGCCGCGTAACGTGGTGGAGGTGGGGTCCCTCGATTGTTTCAAGCGCGGGTTGGACAAGTATATGAGTGGGATTGGGTGGTTATAGAATAGGAGCTGCCTCGTATGGGCCAATAGGCCTTCTGCAGTTACCTTTGTTCTTATGTTCTTATGTTCTTAGGGAGTGAGCTAGGGCACAGTGATCACAAAGAAATCAGATTTAGCATAGAATGGAATAGACCAGTAGGAGAAAATTCTGTTAAAGTGCCAGATTTTCGAAAAGCTGATTTTAATAGCCTAAGAAATTTTCTGGGTCAAATTGATTGGAAAGTCTTGGGTATGGGGTGTGGGCCGGTCTTGGAGCGAGACATGAACCCAGCGATAGGTGACGTAAATGGGGATTTCGATGTGGATTCAATATATAACTTATTTAAGAATATTCTAAACAAAGCACAGGAACGTAGTATACCATACAAATTGGATAGATCGAATACTAATGACCCAAAGTGGATAACAAAGAATTTGAAGAACCTTATAGGTAAAAAGAGAGTGTGGTACAAAAGGATTAAAAATGGGGAGGTCACTTTAGAACAGGAATTCGTACAACTGGTTAGAAATGTTAAAAAAGAGATAAGGAAAGCAAAAAGAAACTATGAAGTTCGCATAGCAGGGCAAGCAAAGACAAATCCTAAAGAGTTTTTTCAGTTATATCATACTAAGACTAGGGAAAGGATAGGTCCATTAAAAACTGAGACATGTCAAATAACAGATAGCGATGAAGAGAGGAGTAGTATTTTTAATAAATATTTTGTATCTGTATTTACTAAAGAGGAACTTAACAATATGCCTTCAGCCTAACAAGTCTATGTGGATGGGGACGAGGACAGGTTGACGAGTTTAGCAGTTACCAGGGAGGATGTTCTTAAACAAATAGTAAAACTCAAACCAAACAAATCCCCAAGGCCGGATGAAGTGTTTGCCAGGGTGCTTAAAGAATGCAAAGAGGAGCTTTGTGACCCACTGTCAACCATATTTAATAAATCAATAGAGTCAGGCAGAGTGCCAGAGTTTTGGAAAGTTGCTAATGTGATACCAGTTTTTAAGAAAGGAGATGGATCACTTGCGTCTAACTATCGACCAATTATCCTAACGTCTATTGTGGGAAAGTTACTCGAATCTATAATAGCAAATACAATTCGCCTCCATCTTGAAAAACACCAATGAATGAGTCGCAACATGGTTTTACAAATGGCCATTCATGTTTAACAAATTTGCTAACTTTTTATTCCAGCATAGTTGAGGCAGTTGATAGTGGTAAGGATTGTGATGTTGTGTACCTTGACTTTAGCAAAGCTTTTGATACAGTGCCACATGAAAGACTAATTAAAAAAAAAGAGCTCATGGTATTGTGGGTGCTATATTAACTTGGATTAGGGCATGGCTATACCAAAGGAAACAGAGAGTTAGTATAAATGGGGTTAAGTCAGAGTGGGATAATGTTGTTAGTGGAGTACCTCAGGGCTCTGTCCTGGGACCTCTGTTGTTTATAATATATATAAATGATTTAGATTCAGGTTTGAGTAGCAACATTTGCAAATTTGTAGATGATACGAAAATCGGTAGGGAAATTAATTCAGAGGAGGACTCACTATCACTTCAAGTTGATCTAGATTGGGTTTTGAAATGGTCAAAGGATTGGCAAATGCAGTTTAATGCTGATAAATGTAAAGTTCTGAAGCTAGGTAATGATGATAGAGTTACAAGATACGAGCTAGATGGTGTTGAGATTGCGAAGTCGGATTGCGAAAGGGATCTGGGAGTTATGATTAGTAGGAACAAAAGGATCAATGCATGAATGATCGTAATAAGGCGAATAGGACACTGGGATATATTAATCGAAGCTTTAGTAACAAGACACCTGGTGTGGTTCTTAAGCTATATCTTGCTCTGGTTAGGCCCTATTTAGATTATGCAGTTCAGTTTTGGTCGCCGTATTATAGAATGGATATAAATTCACTTGAACGTGTCCAGCGTAGGATGACTAAGTTAATTCCCCAAATTAGAAATCTTTCATATAAGAACATAACAACAAAGGTAACTGAAGAAGGCCTATTGGCCCATACGAGGCAGCTCCAATCTATAACCACCCAATCCCGCTCATATACTTGTCCAACCCGCGCTTGAAACAATCGAGGGACCCCACCTCCACCACGGTACACGGCAATTGGTTCCACAAATCAACAACCCTGTTACTGAACCAGTATTTACTCAAGTCTTTCCTAAATCTAAACTTATTCAATTCATACCCATTTAGTTAACACTAAATCTAAAATGTTATTTACTCGCGTTTTAAATGCTTACTAATCATAACTCCCAGATCGCTTTTGCAATCCGACTTCGCAATCTCAACACCTTCCAGCTCGTATCTTGTAACTATCATTACTTAACCTCAAATCTTTACATTTATCAGCATTAATATCTTTTGACTTTTGCCTATTTAAAAACTGCCAAACTTTTGACCACTTAAAAACCCTATATAGATCAACTTGAGGTGATAATGAGTCCTCCGTGTTAATTTCCCTTCCGATTTTCATATCATCGGCAAATTTGCGAATGTTGCTCCCCAAACCTGAATCTAAGTCATTTATATATATAATAAACAATTTGTTTTTGCAGTTATCGATTCGAGTAACCTTCCCACATAGACGTAAGCTAACTGGTTGATAGGTTGGCGCAAGTGATGTGATCTACCTCCTTTTCCTAAAAATTGGTACCACATTAGCAACCTTCCATGTCTCTGGGACTCTGCCTGACTATTGATTTATTAAATTTGATAGATAATGGCTCGCAATGCTCTTCTTTGCATTCTTTAAGCACCCTCGCAAACACTTCATCCGGCCCGGGGGATTTGTTTGGTTTGAGTTTTACTATATGTTTAATTACATTAATTACATCGGCTGAAGGCATATTGTTAAATTCCTCTATTAAATATAGAGATAAAAATATTTATTAAAAATACTACTCATCTGTTCATCATTATCCGTTATCTGATCTGTCTCAGTTTTTAATGGATCTATCCATTCCATAATCTTTGTTCAATATAAATAAAACCTTCAGGATTAGTCTTTGCTTGCCCTGCTATGCGAACTTCATAGTTTCTTTTAGCTTTCCTTTTCTCTTTTTTTGCATTTCTAACCAGTTAATATTCTAAGCAAAGCAAATGAATGGAGTATACCATACAAATTGAATAGATCGAGTACTAATGATACAGAGTGGAAAATAAAGGATCTGAAGAACCTTTTAGGTAAAAAGAGAGCGTGGTACAAAAGGAGTAAGAATGGAGAAAGGAAAATCAGATTAGAAGAATTCATATAACTGGATGGAAATGTTAAAAAAAGATATAAGGAAAGATAAAAGGAACTATGTTCCTTTTATCGTTCGCATAGAAAGGCGAGCATAGACAAATCCTAAATATTTTTTTTAAATTTTAATTTTTTGAACTTTGTTCATATCGAACATAGATTTGGGAAAGGATAGGTCATTTAAAAACAGAGACAGGTTAAATAACGGATAATGACGTAGATATGAGTAGTATTTTTAATAATTTTTTTACAATCTGTATCTTATATTATTTACAAAAGAGAAACTTAACAACATGCCTTCAGCAGAACAAGTCTATGTGGTTGGGGACAAGTACAGGTTGACTAATTTAGCAGTTACCAGGGAGTATGCAAACAAATAGTAAAACTAAAACCAAAAAAATCCCTAGGACCGGATGAAGTGTTTGCCAGGGTGCTTAAAGAATGCAAAGAGGAGCTTTGCGAGCCACTATCTACCATATCTAATAAATCAATAGAGAAAGGCAATGTGCCACATGGTACCAATTTTTGAGAAAGATAGATAGATCACATGCGTCAAACCAATTAGCCTAACGTGTATTGGGGGAAAATTACTTGAATCGATGATTGCAAATACAATTCATCTTCAGCTTGAATAACATAAATTAATAAATTAGTCGCAACATGGTTTTAGAAATGCCCATTCAAGTTTAACAAATTTGCAATCTTTATATTCCAGCATACTTGAGGATAGTGGTAAGGATTGTAATGTGTACCTTGACTTTAGCAAAGCTTTTGATACAGTACTACTGTATCAAAAGTGATTAAAAAGATGGAGACTCTAGGTATTGTTCGTGCTATATTAATTTGCATTAGGGTATTATCCCTACAAAAAACTAAAATAATGTCTATACCAAAGGAAAGAGAGAGCTAGTATAAATCGGGTTTAGTCTGGGTGGGAAAATGGTGTAGGTAGAGTGCCTCAAGGTCCCTTTCTTCTGGAACCTCTATTGTTTATAATATATAAATAAATGATTTAGATTCGGGTTTGAGTAACAACATTTGCCGATGATTAAAAAATCGGTAGCAAAATCAACATGGAAGATGATTCACTATCACTTCAAATTGATCTAAATAGGGCTTTGAAATGGACAAAAGATTGGCAGATGCAGTTTAATGCTGATAAACGTTAAATTTGGAGTATCTTTTGAGATGATATAAAAAATATATGAGCTGGATGATGTTGAGAGTGCGAAAGGGATCTGCTGGAGTTATGATTACTAAGAATTTAAAAACCAAAGGATCAATACATGAATGTTTGTAATAAAACCAATAGGATACTAGGATTTATTAATCGAAGCGTTAGTAACAAGACACCTTGAGCTGTTCTTCAGCTATATCTTGCTCTGGTTAGGGCCTCATTTAGATTATGCAGTTCAGTTTTAGTTGCCGTACTATAGAATCGATATATAAATTCACTTGAACGTGCCCAGCGAAGGATGACAAAATTAATTCTCCAAATTAGAAATCTTTAATATGAAGAAAGGTTAACAGAGCCTAAATTGCATTCACTGGAAAGGCGAAGAGTTAGGGGTGATATGATAGAGGTTTACAAGTGGATGAATGGACCACGAGATCATGTTAGCCCCAACTCTTCGTCTTTTTTCATTGGCTACATTAATCAATGTAGAATCAATGGGATATTTATTGAAACTTCGATGAATTTTTCTGTAGTTTATTTCTCTTGGATTTAGGAATTATTGGGCATGAGCACATTTTAGATGCTTTGTCAGCTTCTCCCTCCGTGTAAAGGAACAGTCACAGAAGGAACATAGGAAAAATTTGTGGGCACCATGGGCCGATTGGTGCCTCTGTAGGTGCCCTTTCGAGGCGACTAAAAGACCGCAAGACGGACAGGAGACAAAAGTTTCTGGCTTAAATAGAGGATATGGTAAACGACGTCTGTCGGCTTTGCTCTTCCAGATATTGCGCGCACTCTTCTTCACTGTGCCATTACTCTCCTTCACTTTGTCCACACTTGTCAAGTCTTCGTCCGCATTCCTTTGGACAACGTCCACATTACTGGCCCCACCAATAACAACACTAACAGGCTCACTGATGAACGCAGAACGAACAGCAAACGACATGGAGGTTTGTATGACATCGTAGGACTTTTCATTGTTTTTCTGTAAGCATGTTTGGCTGCATTCAGCAGGCTGGAACCTGGCAGCCTCTAAGACGGCGTAGGACTCCTTATTGGATTCCTGTGGTACATGGATGGGCTGATTTCTCGACTCCCGTCTAAAACTCCTTAATATCTCGGTTAGGCTAGGAGATACAGCTTTAGACGGGGGATCATTCCTAGGAGCAAAGAGTTCTCTCCAGTCGTAATGGTCCCCGATGTCCTCGTCATTATTGCTGGCTTCTGTAGGGGTTTCCTCTTCCTTCACAAGCAAGTCAAAAAACATGGATGATTTTTCCGGCATCTGTGCCGCGATGTCCTCGTCATTATTGCTGGCTTCTGTAGAGGTTTCCTCTTCCTTCACAACCAAGTCAAAAAACATGGATGATTTTTCCGGCATCTGTGCCGCGATGTCCTCGTCATTATTGCTGGCTTCTGTAGAGGTTTCCTCTTCCTTCACAACCAAGTCAAAAAACATGGATGATTTTTCCGGCATCTTGGATTCCTGTGGTACATGGATGGGCTGATTTCTCGACTCCCGTCTAAAATTCCTTAATATCTCGGTTAGGCTAGGAGATACAGCTTTAGACGGGGGATCATTCCTAGGAGCACAGAAGGAACATAGGAAAAATTTGTGGGCACCATGGGCCGATTGGTGCCCTTTCGAGGCCACTAAAACACCGCAAGACGGACAGGAGACAAAAGTTTCTGGCTTAAATAGAGGATATGGTAAACGACGTCTGTCGGCTTTGCTCTTCCAGATATTGCGCGCACTCTTCTTCACTGTGCCATTACTCTCCTTCACTTTGTCCACACTTGTCAAGTCTTCGTCCGCATTCCTTTGGACAACGTCCACATTACTGGCCCCACCAATAACAACACTAACAGGCTCACTGATGAACGCAGAACGAACAGTAAACGACATGGAGGATTGTATGACATCGTAGGACTTTTCATTGTTTTTCTGTAAGTATGTTTGGCTGCATTCAGCAGGCTGGAACCTGGCAGCCTCTAAGACGGCGTAGGACTCCTTATTGGATTCCTGTGGTACATGGATGGGCTGATTTCTCGACTCCCGTCTAAAATTCCTTAATATCTCGGTTAGGCTAGGAGATACAGCTTTAGACGGGGGATCATTCCTAGGAGCAAAGAGTTCTCTCCAGTCGTAATAGTCCGCGATGTCCTCGTCATTATTGCTGGCTTCTGTAGGGGTTTCCTCTTCCTTCACAACCAAGTCAAAAAACATGGATGATTTTTCCGGCATCGGTGCCGCGATGTCCTCGTCATTATTGCTGGCTTCTGTAGGGGTTTCCTCTTCCTTCACAACCAAGTCAAAAAACATGGATGATTTTTCCGGCATCGGTGCCGCGATGTCCTCGTCATTATTGCTGGCTTCTGTAGAGATTTCCTCTTCCTTCACAACCAAGTCAAAAAACATGGATGACTTTACCGGCATCTGTGCCGCGATGTCCTCGTCATTATTGCTGGCTTCTGTAGGGGGTTCCTCTTCCTTCACAACCAAGTCAAAAAACATGGATGATTTTACCGGCATCTGTGCCATGCTGAATAATAAATTATAAATCTTATGTTACAATCTTCTACGGTATCTATGTGGTTGGGGGACAAGTACAGGTTGGTATCTGTGTGTGGGAGCAAACAAACTATGCCTGAATTTTGATTGATGATGAGTTATATACCCACCTGACTCCCACACCTCACTTGAATGTAGCATCAAAAAACAAATAATAGAGGAATCTGCAGAGGACATATTAGCAGCTCCATATATATATATGGAGCTGCTAATATATATATATATATATATATATATATATATATATATATATATATATATATATATATATATATATATATATAAATACATACGAATCAAGGAATCTTATAAATTCGAACCTAAAAAGAGAAATCTTATGAGGGGAATCTTAAAAGAGGAATCTTATAAGCGATTTAGATTTAAGCAGCAACATTTGTAAATTTGCCGACGATACGAAAATCGGGAGGGAAATATAAACAATAGAACACAAGAACATAAGAACAAAGGTAACTGCAGAAGACCTATTGGCCCATACAAGGCAGCTCTTATCTATAACCACCTAATCCCACTCATATACATGTCCAACCCACGCTTGAAACAAACGAGGGACCCCACCTCCACAACAAAACGCGGTAATTGGTTCCACAAATCAACAACCCTGTTACCGAACCAGCAATTACCCAAGTCTTTCCTAAATCTAAACTTATCCCATTTAAACCCATTGTTTCATGTTCTGTCTTGTGTTGATACATAAGAACATAAGAACAAAGGCAACTGCAGAAGGCCTATTGGCCCATACGAGGCAGCTCCTATTTATAACCACCCAATCCCACTCGTATACTTGTCCAACCCGCGCTTGAAACAATCGAGGGTCCCAACCTCCAGCACGCTACGCGGTAATTGGTTCCACAAAACAACAACCCTGTTACCAAACCAGTATTTACCCAAGTCTTTCCTAAATCTAAACTTATCCAATTTATACCCATTGTTTCGTGTTCTGTCTTGTGTTGATACTTTTAATACCCTATTAATATCCCCTTTGTTATGTCCATTCACATAAGAACATAAGAACATAAGAACAAAGGTAACTGCAGAAGGCCTATTGGCCCATACGAGGCAGCTCCTATTCTATAACCACCCAATCCCACTCATATACTTGTCCAACCCGTGCTTGAAACAATCGAGGGACCCCACCTCCACAATGTTACGCGGCAATTGGTTCCACAAATCAACAACCCTGTTACTGAACCAGTATTTACCCAAGTCTTTCCTAAATCTAAACTTATCCAATTTATATCCATTGTTTCGTGTTCTGTCCTGTGTTGATACTTTTAATACCCTATTCATATCCCCCCGTATTCATATTCACCCACTTCTAAACCTCTATCATGTCACCCCTAACTCTTTGCCTTTCCAGTGAATGCAACTTAAGCTTTGTTAATCTTTCATCATATGGAAGATTTCTAATTTGAGGAATTAACTAAGTCATCCTACGCTGGACACGTTCAAGTGAATTTATATCCATTCTATAATATGGCGACCAAAACTGAACTGCATAATCTAAATGGGGCCTAACTGGAGCAAGATATAGCTTGAGAACCACACCAGATGTCTTGTTACTAACGCTGCGATTAATAAATCCAAGTGTCCGATTTGCCTTTTTACGAACATTTATGCATTGATCCTTTTGTTTTAAATTCTTACTAATCATAACTCCCAGATCCCTTTCGCAATCCGACTTCGCAATCTCAACACCATCTAGCTCGTATCTTGTAACTCTATCATCATTACCTAACCTCAGAACTTTACATTTATCAGCATTAAACTGCATCTGCTAATCCTTTGACCATTTCAAAACCCTATCTAGATCAACTTGAAGTGATAGTGAGTCCTCCTCCGAATTAATTTCCCTACCGATTTTCGTATCATCGGCAAATTTGCAAATGTTGCTACTCAAACCTGAATCTAAATCATTTATATATATTATAAACAACAGAGGTCCCAGGACAGAGCCTTGAGGCACTCCACTTGCAACATTTTCCCACTCTGACTTGATTCCATTTATACTAACTCTGTTTCCTTTGGTATAGCCATGACCTAATACAGCTTAATATAGCACCCCCAATACCATGAGACTATCTTTTTAAATCAGTCTTTCATGTGGCACTGTATCAAAAGCTTTGCTAAAGTCAAGGTACACAACATCACAATCCTTACCACTATCAACTGCCTCAACTATGCTAGAATAAAAAGATAACAAATTTGTTAAACATGAACGGCCATTTATAAAACTATGTTGCGACTCAATTATTAATTTTGTTTTTCAAGATGAAGACGAATTTTATTTGCTATTATAGATTCGAGTAACTTTCCCACAATAGACGTTAGGCTAATTGGTCGATAGTTAGACGCAAGTGATCTATCTCCTTTTTTAAAAACTGGTATCACATTAGCAACTTTCCAAAACTCTGGCACTCTGCCTGACTATTGATTTATTAAATATGGTTGACAGTGGGTCACAAAGCTACTCTTTGCATTCTTTAAGCACCCTGGCAAACACTTCATTCGGCCCTGGGGATTTGTTTGGTTTGAGTTTTACTATTTGTTTAAGAACATCCTCCCTGGTAACTGCTATACTCGTCAACCTGTCCTCGTCCCCACCCACATAGACTTGTTCGGCTGAAGGCATATTGTTAAGTTCCTCTTTAGTAAATACATATACAAAATATTTACTAAAAATACTACTCATCTCTTCATCACTATCTGTTATTTGACCTGTCTCAGTTTTTAATGGACCTATCCTTTCCCTAGTCTTAGTACGATATAACAATATGCCTTCAGCCGAACAAGTCTATGTGGGTGGGGACGAGGACAGGTTGACGAGTTTAGCAGTTACCAGGGAGGATGTTCTTAAACAAATAGTAAAACTCAAACCAAACAAATCCCCAGGGCCGGATGAAGTGTTTGCTAGGGTGCTTAAAGAATGCAAAGAGGAGCTTTGTGACCCACTGTCAACCATATTTAATAAATCAATAGAGTCAGGCAGAGTGCCAGAGTTTTGGAAAGTTGCTAATGTGATACCAGTTTTTAAGAAAGGAGATAGATCACTTGCGTCTAACTATCGACCAATTAGCCTAACGTCTATTGTGGGAAAGTTACTCGAATCTATAATAGCAAATAAAATTCGTCTTCATCTTGAAAAACATAAATTAATAATTGAGTCGCAACATGGTTTTATAAATGGCCGTTCATGTTTAACAAATTTGTTATCTTTTTATTCTAGCATTGTTGAGGCAGTTGATAGTGGTAAGGATTGCGATGTTGTATACCTTGACTTTAGCAAAGCTTTTGATACAGTGCCACATGAAAGACTGATTAAAAAAATAGAGTCTCATGGTATTGGGGGTGCTATATTAAGCTGGATTAGGGCATGGCTATACCAAAGGAAACAGAGAGTTAGTATAAATGGAATCAAGTCAGAGTGGGAAAATGTTGTAAGTGGAGTGCCTCAAGGCTCTGTCCTGGGACCTCTGTTGTTTATAATATATATAAATGATTTAGATTCAAGTTTGAGTAGCAACATTTGCAAATTTGCCGATGATACGAAAATCGGTAGGGAAATTAATTCGGAGGAGGACTCACTATCACTTCAAGTTGATCTAGATAGGGTTTTGAAATGGTCAAAGGATTGGCAGATGCAGTTTAATGCTGATAAATGTAAAGTTCTGAGGTTAGGTAATGATGATAGAGTTACAAGATACGAGCTAGATGGTGTTGTGATTGCGAAGTCGGATTGCGAAAGGGATCTGGGAGTTATGATTAGTAAGAATTTAAAACAAAAGGATCAATGCATAAATGTTCGTAATAAGGCAAATCGGACACTTGGATTTATTAATCGCAGCGTTAGTAACAAGACACCTGGTGTGGTTCTCAAGCTATATCTTGCTCTAGTTAGGCCCCATTTAGATTATGCAGTTCAGTTTTGGTCGCCATATTATAGAATGGATATAAATTCACTTGAACGTGTCCAGCGTAGGATGACTAAGTTAATTCCCCAAATTAGAAATCTTTCATATGAAGAAAGATTAACAAAGCTTAAGTTGCATTCACTGGAAAGGCGAAGAGTTAGGGGTGACATGATAGAGGTTTACAAGTGGATGAATGGACATAACCGGGGGGATATTAATAGGGTATTAAAAGTATCAACACAGGACAGAACACGAAACAATGGATATAAATTGGATAAGTTTAGATTTAGGAAAGACTTGGGTAAATACTGGTTCAGTAACAGGGTTGTTGATTTGTGGAACCAATTGCCGCGTAACATTGTGGAGGTGGGGTCCCTCGATTGTTTCAAGCACGGGTTGGACAAGTATATGAGTGGGATTGGGTGGTTATAGAATAGGAGCTGCCTCGTATGGGCCAATAGGCCTTCTGCAGTTACCTTTGTTCTTATGTTCTTATGTTCTTATCTTGTTCTAGTTAGGCCCCATTTAGATTATGCAGTTCAGTTTTGGTCGCCATATTATAGAATGGATATAAATTCACTTGAACGTGTCCAGCGTAGGATGACTAAGTTAATTCCCCAAATTAGAAATCTTTCATATGAAGAAAGATTAACAAAGCTTAAGTTGCATTCACTGGAAAGGCGAAGAGTTAGGGGTGACATGATAGAGGTTTACAAGTGGATGAATGGACATAACCGGGGGGATATTAATAGGGTATTAAAAGTATCAACACAGGACAGAACACGAAACAATGGATATAAATTGGATAAGTTTAGATTTAGGAAAGACTTGGGTAAATACTGGTTCAGTAACAGGGTTGTTGATTTGTGGAACCAATTGCCGCGTAACATTGTGGAGGTGGGGTCCCTCGATTGTTTCAAGCACGGGTTGGACAAGTATATGAGTGGGATTGGGTGGTTATAGAATAGGAGCTGCCTCGTATGGGCCAATAGGCCTTCTGCAGTTACCTTTGTTCTTATGTTCTTAAGTCAGAGTGGGAAAATGTGGTTAGTGGTGTGCCTCAAGGCTCTGTCCTGGGACCTCTGTTGTTTATAATATATATAAATGATTTAGATTCAGGTTTGAGTAGCAACATTTGCAAATTTGCCGATGATACGAAAATCGCTAGGGAAATTAATTCGGAGGAGGACTCACTCTGGACTCACTGTCCAGAAAGTAAAGGAAGTACCTAAGCAAACATTAGTTGTGGGAGATTCCCAGATAAGGTATTTGGATAGAACGTTTTGTGCTAGAGATAGGGGGAACAGGTTAAGGGTTTGCTATCCCGGAGCTGGCATTGGTGATATTATAAACAACATGAATGATATTATGGCTGGTAATGGGAACAATCCCATTATTTGCATTAGCGTGGGAGGAAATGATGTTGGTCGAGTCAGGAGTGAGGAACTGATTCAGAGGTATAAAACAGCCATAGAGTTAGTTAGGAGCAAGGGAGGAATCCCGATCATATGTGGCATTCTTCCAAGAAAGGGAGTGGGAAATGAATGGATATCGAGGGCACTTGGTGTCAATTGCCGGCTGGAAAGATATTGCAAATCAAATGCAATATCTTTCATAGACAACTGGGAACACTTCTATGGAAGAAATGAAATGTATGCTCGTGATGGAGTGCATCTATCGAGAGCTGGGGTTGTTGCTGTTGCGAACTCGCTAGAAGAAGTGGTTAGAGGTGTTTGTTTGGGTTTAAACTGTTAGTAGATAGAGGTATGGGAATTGATTTGGAGGAAGGAGGTAATAAAAGTATGTGTTTGTGGGAGAAAGGAATTGGCAAAACGATCAGGGAAAGAGAAGGTCCGCAAAATAACAATTCACTTAGGGTATATTACACTAACAGTAGAAGTCTAAGAAATAAAATTAACGAATTAAATGCTCTTGTCTGCACAGAAAAAATAGATATTATTGCACTTACCGAAACGTGGATGAATGTAGAAAATAGAGAACTATTAGCTGAATATCAAATATATGGATTTAAACTATTTCACACAGATAGATATATTAGACGAGGAGGTGGAGTAGCCATATATGTTAGGGACAATTTGAAATGTAGTCTCAAAGAGGGAATCAAAACAGAGCCACACACAGAAACTATTTGGATTGAATTAAACGAAAAAGCTAATAATATTATAATAGGAGTAATATATAGGCCACCAAATTTAGACAGAATGGAAGCAAAGCATCTATGGGATGAAATATCTAGAGCATCTAGATCTAACAGTATTTATGTCATGGGTGACTTTAATTTTAGCGGAATAAACTGGTTGAACAAAACAGGGAATAGTGAAGCAGAAGATTTTCTAGAATTAATTGACGATTGCTTTCTTACGCAACACATTAAGGAACCAACACGGGAAAATAATATTTTAGATTTAGTGTTAACTAACAGGGAAACGCAAATTAATGACATCGAAATAGGGAGTGAGCTAGGGAGCAGTGATCACAAAGAAATCAGATTTAGCATAGAATGGAATAGACCAGTAGGAGAAAATTCTGTTAAAGTGCCAGATTTTCGAAAAGCTGATTTTAATAGCCTAAGAAATTTTTTGGGTCAAATTGATTGGAAAGGCTTGGGTATGGGGTGTGGGCCGGTCTTGGAGCGAGACATGAACCCAGCGATAGGTGACTTAAATGGGGATTTCGATGTGGATTCAATATATAACTTATTTAAGAATATTCTAAACAAAGCACAGGAACGTAGTATACCATACAAATTGAATAGATCGTATACTAATGACCCAAAGTGGATAACAAAGAATTTGAAGAACCTTATAGGTAAAAAGAGAGCTTGGTACAAAAGGATTAAAAATGGGGAGGTCACTTTAGAACAGGAATTCGTACAACTGGTTAGAAATGTTAAAAAAGAGATAAGGAAAGCAAAAAGAAACTATGAAGTTCGCATAGCAGGGCAAGCAAAGACAAATCCTAAAGGGTTTTTTCAGTTATATCGTACTAAGACTAGGGAAAGGATAGGTCCATTAAAAACTGAGACAGGTCAAATAACAGATAGTGATGAAGAGATGAGTAGTATTTTTAATAAATATTTTGTATCTGTATTTACTAAAGAGGAACTTAACAATATGCCTTCAGCCGAACAAGTCTATGTGGGTGGGGACGAGGACAGGTTGACGAGTTTAGCAGTTACCAGGGAGGATGTTCTTAAACAAATAGTAAAACTCAAACCAAACAAATCCCCAGGGCCGGATGAAGTGTTTGCTAGGGTGCTTAAAGAATGCAAAGAGGAGCTTTGTGACCCACTGTCAACCATATTTAATAAATCAATAGAGTCAGGCAGAGTGCCAGAGTTTTGGAAAGTTGCTAATGTGATACCAGTTTTTAAGAAAGGAGATAGATCACTTGCGTCTAACTATCGACCAATTAGCCTAACGTCTATTGTGGGAAAGTTACTCGAATCTATAATAGCAAATAAAATTCGTCTTCATCTTGAAAAACATAAATTAATAATTGAGTCGCAACATGGTTTTATAAATGGCCGTTCATGTTTAACAAATTTGTTATCTTTTTATTCTAGCATTGTTGAGGCAGTTGATAGTGGTAAGGATTGCGATGTTGTATACCTTGACTTTAGCAAAGCTTTTGATACAGTGCCACATGAAAGACTGATTAAAAAAATAGAGTCTCATGGTATTGGGGGTGCTATATTAAGCTGGATTAGGGCATGGATATACCAAAGGAAACAGAGAGTTAGTATAAATGGAATCAAGTCAGAGTGGGAAAATGTTGTAAGTGGAGTGCCTCAAGGCTCTGTCCTGGGACCTCTGTTGTTTATAATATATATAAATGATTTAGATTCAGGTTTGAGTAGCAACATTTGCAAATTTGCCGATGATACGAAAATCGGTAGGGAAATTAATTCGGAGGAGGACTCACTATCACTTCAAGTCGATCTAGATAGGGTTTTGAAATGGTCAAAGGATTGGCAGATGCAGTTTAATGCTGATAAATGTAAAGTTCTGAGGTTAGGTAATGATGATAGAGTTACAAGATACGAGCTAGATGGTGTTGTGATTGCGAAGTCGGATTGCGAAAGGGATCTGGGAGTTATGATTAGTAAGAATTTAAAACAAAAGGATCAATGCATAAATGTTCGTAATAAGGCAAATCGGACACTTGGATTTATTAATCGCAACGTTAGTAACAAGACACCTGGTGTGGTTCTCAAGCTATATCTTGCTCTAGTTAGGCCCCATTTAGATTATGCAGTTCAGTTTTGGTCGCCATATTATAGAATGGATATAAATTCACTTGAACGTGTCCAGCGTAGGATGACTAAGTTAATTCCCCAAATTAGAAATCTTTCATATGAAGAAAGATTAACAAAGCTTAAGTTGCATTCACTGGAAAGGCGAAGAGTTAGGGGTGACATGATAGAGGTTTACAAGTGGATGAATGGACATAACCGGGGGGATATTAATAGGGTATTAAAAGTATCAACACAGGACAGAACACGAAACAATGGATATAAATTGGATAAGTTTAGATTTAGGAAAGACTTGGGTAAATACTGGTTCAGTAACAGGGTTGTTGATTTGTGGAACCAATTGCCGCGTAACATTGTGGAGGTGGGGTCCCTCGATTGTTTCAAGCACGGGTTGGACAAGTATATGAGTGGGATTGGGTGGTTATAGAATAGGAGCTGCCTCGTATGGGCCAATAGGCCTTCTGCAGTTACCTTTGTTCTTATGTTCTTATGTTCTATCACTTCAAGTTGATCTAGATAGGGTTTTGAAATGGTCAAACGATTGGCAGATGCAGTTTAATGCTGATAAATGTAAAGTTCTGAGGTTAGGTAATGATGATAGAGTTACAAGATACGAGCTAGATGGTGTTGAGATTGCGAAGTCGGATTGCGAAAGGGATCTGGGAGTTATGATTAGTAAGGGAAACGCAAATTAATGACATCGAAATAGGGAGTGAGCTAGGGAGCAGTGATCACAAAGAAATCAGATTTAGCATAGAATGGAATAGACCAGTAGGAGAAAATTCTGTTAAAGTGCCAGATTTTCGAAAAGCTGATTTTAATAGCCTAAGAAATTTTTTGGGTCAAATTGATTGGAAAGGCTTGGGTATGGGGTGTGGGCCGGTCTTGGAGCGAGACATGAACCCAGCGATAGGTGACTTAAATGGGGATTTCGATGTGGATTCAATATATAACTTATTTAAGAATATTCTAAACAAAGCACAGGAACGTAGTATACCATACAAATTGAATAGATCGTATACTAATGACCCAAAGTGGATAACAAAGAATTTGAAGAACCTTATAGGTAAAAAGAGAGCTTGGTACAAAAGGATTAAAAATGGGGAGGTCACTTTAGAACAGGAATTCGTACAACTGGTTAGAAATGTTAAAAAAGAGATAAGGAAAGCAAAAAGAAACTATGAAGTTCGCATAGCAGGGCAAGCAAAGACAAATCCTAAAGGGTTTTTTCAGTTATATCGTACTAAGACTAGGGAAAGGATAGGTCCATTAAAAACTGAGACAGGTCAAATAACAGATAGTGATGAAGAGATGAGTAGTATTTTTAATAAATATTTTGTATCTGTATTTACTAAAGAGGAACTTAACAATATGCCTTCAGCCGAACAAGTCTATGTGGGTGGGGACGAGGACAGGTTGACGAGTTTAGCAGTTACCAGGGAGGATGTTCTTAAACAAATAGTAAAACTCAAACCAAACAAATCCCCAGGGCCGGATGAAGTGTTTGCTAGGGTGCTTAAAGAATGCAAAGAGGAGCTTTGTGACCCACTGTCAACCATATTTAATAAATCAATAGAGTCAGGCAGAGTGCCAGAGTTTTGGAAAGTTGCTAATGTGATACCAGTTTTTAAGAAAGGAGATAGATCACTTGCGTCTAACTATCGACCAATTAGCCTAACGTCTATTGTGGGAAAGTTACTCGAATCTATAATAGCAAATAAAATTCGTCTTCATCTTGAAAAACATAAATTAATAATTGAGTCGCAACATGGTTTTATAAGTGGCCGTTCATGTTTAACAAATTTGTTATCTTTTTATTCTAGCATTGTTGAGGCAGTTGATAGTGGTAAGGATTGCGATGTTGTATACCTTGACTTTAGCAAAGCTTTTGATACAGTGCCACATGAAAGACTGATTAAAAAAATAGAGTCTCATGGTATTGGGGGTGCTATATTAAGCTGGATTAGGGCATGGCTATACCAAAGGAAACAGAGAGTTAGTATAAATGGAATCAAGTCAGAGTGGGAAAATGTTGTAAGTGGAGTGCCTCAAGGCTCTGTCCTGGGACCTCTGTTGTTTATAATATATATAAATGATTTAGATTCAGGTTTGAGTAGCAACATTTGCAAATTTGCCGATGATACGAAAATCGGTAGGGTAATTAATTCGGAGGAGGACTCACTATCACTTCAAGTTGATCTAGATAGGGTTTTGAAATGGTCAAAGGATTGGCAGATGCAGTTTAATGCTGATAAATGTAAAGTTCTGAGGTTAGGTAATGATGATAGAGTTACAAGATACGAGCTAGATGGTGTTGTGATTGCGAAGTCGGATTGCGAAAGGGATCTGGGAGTTATGATTAGTAAGAATTTAAAACAAAAGGATCAATGCATAAATGTTCGTAATAAGGCAAATCGGACACTTGGATTTATTAATCGCAGCGTTAGTAACAAGACACCTGGTGTGGTTCTCAAGCTATATCTTGCTCTAGTTAGGCCCCATTTAGATTATGCAGTTCAGTTTTGGTCGCCATATTATAGAATGGATATAAATTCACTTGAACGTGTCCAGCGTAGGATGACTAAGTTAATTCCCCAAATTAGAAATCTTTCATATGAAGAAAGATTAACAAAGCTTAAGTTGCATTCACTGGAAAGGCGAAGAGTTAGGGGTGACATGATAGAGGTTTACAAGTGGATGAATGGACATAACCGGGGGGATATTAATAGGGTATTAAAAGTATCAACACAGGACAGAACACGAAACAATGGATATAAATTGGATAAGTTTAGATTTAGGAAAGACTTGGGTAAATACTGGTTCAGTAACAGGGTTGTTGATTTGTGGAACCAATTGCCGCGTAACATTGTGGAGGTGGGGTCCCTCGATTGTTTCAAGCACGGGTTGGACAAGTATATGAGTGGGATTGGGTGGTTATAGAATAGGAGCTGCCTCGTATGGGCCAATAGGCCTTCTGCAGTTACCTTTGTTCTTATGTTCTTATGTTCTTAAGAATTTAAAACAAAAGGATCAATGCATAAATGTTCGTTATAAGGCAAATCGGACACTTGGATTTATTAATCGCAGCGTTAGTAACAAGACACCTGGTGTGGTTCTCAAGCTATATCTTGCTCTAGTTAGGCCCCATTTAGATTTTGCAGTTCAGTTTTGGTCGCCATATTATAGAATGGATATAAATTCACTTGAACGTGTCCAGCGTAGGATGACTAAGTTAATTCCCCAAATTAGAAATCTTTCATATGAAGAAAGATTAACAAAGCTTAAGTTGCATTCACTGGAAAGGCAAAGAGTTAGGGGTGACATGATAGAGGTTTACAATTGGATGAATGGACATAACAAAGGGGATATTAATAGGGTATTAAAAATATCAACACAAGACAGAACACGAAACAATGGGTATAAATTGGATAAGTTTAGATTTAGGAAAGACTTGGGTAAATACTGGTTCAGTAACAGGGTTGTTGATTTGTGGAACCAATTGCCGCGTAACATTGTGGAGGTGGGGTCCCTCGATTGTTTCAAGCGCGGGTTGGACAAGTATATGAGTGGGATTGGGTGGTTATAGAATAGGAGCTGCCTCGTATGGGCCAATAGGCCTTCTGCAGTTACCTTTGTTCTTTTGTTCTTATGTTCATTCATCCACTTCCATTCAACCTCTATCATGTCACCCCAACTCTTCGTCTTTCCAGATAATGCAATTTAAGCTTTGTTAATCTTTCTTGACATGAAAGATTTCTAATTTGGGGAATTAACTTTGTCATCCTACGCTGGACACGTTGAAGTGAATTTATATCCATTCTATAGTATGGCGACCAAAACTGAACTGCATAATCTAAATGGGGCCTAACTAGAGCAAGATATAACTGAAGAACCACACCAGGTGTCTTGTTACTAACGCTTTGATTAATAAATCCCGGTGTCCTATCTGTCTTATTATGAACATTCATGCTTTGGTTTTTAATTTCTTACTAATCATAATAACAAAAAGTATCAAGACACTTGATGTTGTGCTTCAGCTATATCTTGCTCTGGTTAGGCCCTATTTAGATTATGCATTTCAGTTTTTAAGCGTAAGATTGCGTAAGAAAGCAATCGTCAATTAATTCTAGAAAATCTTCTGCTTCACTATTCCCTGTTTTGTTCACCCAGTTTATTCCACTAAAATTAAAGTCTCCCATGACATAAATACTGTTAGATCTAGATGCTCTAGATATTTCATCCCATAGATGCTTTGCTTCCATTCTGTCTAAATTTGGTGGCCTATATATAACTCCTATTATAATATTATTAGCTTTTTCGTTTAATTCTATCCAAATAGTTTCTGTGTGTCGCTCAGTTTTGATTCCTTCTTTGAGACTACATTTCAAATTGTCCCTAACATATATGGCTACTCCCCCTCCTCGTCTAATATATCTATCTGTGTGAAATAGTTTAAATCCATTTATTTGATATTCAGCTAATAGTTCTCTATTTTCTACATTCATCCACGTTTCGGTAAGTGCAATAATATCTATTTTTTCTGTGCAGACAAGAGCATTTAATTCATTAATTTTATTTCATAGACTTCTACTGTTAGTGTAATATATCCTAAGTGAATTGTTATTTTGAGGCCCTTCTCTTTCCCTGATCATTTTGCCAATTCTTTTCTCCCACGAACACATACTTTTATTACCTCCTTCTTCCAAATCAATTCCCATACCTCTATCTACTAACAGTTTATACCCAAACACCTCTAACCACTTCTTCCAACGAGTTCGCAACAGCAACAACCCCAGCTCTCGATAGATGCACCCCATCACGAGCATACATTTCATTTCTTCCATAGAAATGTCCAACATGTCATGTCCAACAACATGTTACATGTCCAACCTCGACCTTGGGGTCGAGGGACCCCACCTCCACCACGTTACGCGGCAATTGGTTCCACAAATCAACAACCCTGTTACTGAACAAGTATTTTCCTAAGTCTTTCCTTAATCTAAACTTATCCAATTTATACCCAATGTTTCGTGTTCTGTCTTGTGTTGATACTTTTAATACCCTATTAATATCCACTTTGTTATGTCCATTCATCCTCTTTTAAACTTCTATCATGTCACCCCTAACTCTTCGCCTTTACATTGAATGCAACTTAAGCTTTGTTAATCTTTCTTCATATGAAAGGTTTCTAATTTGGGGAATTAACTTAGTCATCCTACGCTGGACACGTTCAAGTGAATTTATATCCATTCTATAGTACGGCGACCACAACTGAATTGCATAATCTAAATAGGGCCTAACCAGAGCTTGATAAAGCTGAAGAACCACAGCAGGTGACTTGTTACTAACGCTTCGATTAATAAATCCTAGTGTCCTATTTGCCTTATTATGAACATTCATGCATTGATCCTTTTGTTTTAAATTCTCACTTTTAGCTGAATATCAAATAAATGGATTTAAACTATTTCACACAGATAGATATATTAGACGAGGAGGGGGAGTAGCCGTATATGTTTGGGACAATTTGAAATGTAGTCTCAAAGAAGGAATCAAAACTGAGCCACACACAGAAACTATTTCGAAAGAATTAAACGAAATAGGAAATAATATTATAACAGTAAATAGGTACCTGGGTGTTAGTCAGCTGTCACGGGCTGCTTCCTGGGGGTGGAGGCCTGGTCGAGGACCGGGCCGCGGGGACACTAAAGCCCCGAAATCATCTCAAGATAAACTCAAGATAGGTGTTATATATAGGCGACTAAAGTTAAACAGAATGGAAGCAAGGCATCTATGGGATGAAATATCTAGAGCATCTAGATCTAACAGTAATTATGTCATGGGTGACTTTAATTTTAGTGGAATAAACTGGGTAAACAAAACAGGGAATAATGAAGCAGAAGATTTTCTAGAATTAATTGATGATTGCTTTCTTACCCAACATATTAAGGAACCAACGCGGGGAAATAATATTTTATACTTAGTGTTAGCTAACAGGGAAACACAAATTAAGGATATCGAAATAGGGAGTGAGTAATGTACAGTAGTGATTAAGCCTGCAGTGGGTTCGGCTGTTCCGACCACTAGCAGGTATTGCACGCATTGCTGGAGAAGAGGTCATGAGGTAAATTCATGTTATGCTTTGCACCCTGAGTTGAGACCAACTGGTCTAATTATGAGTAGGGGTTTGCAGACCATTAATGCCAATGTTGCTCCAGTCATGCCCAAGTGGATGACTAATTTTGATCCATACCTACATTCGGGAACCCTATTATGTACTAGTGGAACCTGGAAACCAGTCCAGTTGTTAAGGGATACTGGTGCTTCCCAGTCTTTAATTTCTCGCCGTGTTCTTACTGATGTTAGCACAGAAGACACTGGAGAGGTAGTGTTAGTGCAGGGACTTGGAGGGCATATCCAGCGTGTACCATTAATTAAGGTTAACCTGAATTCTTCTAATACACCAGGTTGGTGCACTGTAGCAGTCAGTGAGCAGTTGCCCATTCCTGGGATTGATATCATTGTAGGTAATGATTTTGACAAGTGTCAATTTAGTGGGACCGATTGTCCTGTTATGTATACTAAACCTGATGCAGTACTGGCTCGACCAGATGCGGATGATGGTGTCATTTATCCAGCCTGTGTTGTGACCAGATCCATGGGTAAGCAGAATGTGGTAAGTCCTGCTACTACCAAGGTGGATGTTCTCGAGGCCAGGACCCCTTCAGACAGGGAGGTGGAGGTGGACCTTGAAGATATGTTTTTAGCTCACATGGATGTCGAGAGTGAGGCCGGTGACAAAGCTCTAATTTATTCTGACCCAGATGGTCTGGAAGATGTGGCCCAGGTACCAATTCCTTGCCCGCTCGCTCCAGTTGTAGAGTTCCAGACCTTGCGTAAGTTACAGAGTACTGATCCCAATCTAGCTGAGTGTTATGCAGAAGCAGCCGACTCCATTGATGCTTTGGAGGAGAGTACGGGTTGTTATTTCAAGGATCAATGTCTGATGAGAAGATGGAGACCATCAGGAACTCCCTCATCAGACGATTCGGAGTCTAGAACCCAGCTCGTTGTGCCAACAGAGTATAGGGAGCAGGTATTGCAAGCTGCTCATGATGACCTGATGGGAGGCCATCAAGGCATTACCAGTATGTATCATAAGATCTGTAAACTTTTTTATTGGCCAAAACTTTAAAAGGATGTTGTCAGATATTGCCACAATTGTGTTGTGTGTCAAACTGTAGGTAAGCCAAATCAGACTGTGCCACGAGCACCATTATACCCTATTGTAGTGCCAGAGGAGCCTTTTACACATGTGGTACTGGATTGTGTCGGACCTTTACCCCGTACCAAATCCGGAAATATGTATATATTCACAATTTTATGTATGACCACCAGGTTCCCTGAAGCGTATGCTTTACGTAACATTAGAGTTTCTACCATTATAAGGCAGTTGGAACGATTTTTCTCACTATTTGGTATGCCCCGTATAATTCAAACTGACAATGGGAGTAATTTTTGTTCCACCACCTTTCAACAATTTTGTAATACTTATGGTATAAAGCACAATTTTTCTAGTCCTTACCATCCTCAGAGTCAGGGGGGAATCGAGCGGTTCCGCCAAACTCTCAAGCAGATGTTGAAAGCAACTGGGGAAGATTCACCCAGGCATTGGGATGATAATCTGCCATATGTTTTATTTGCCGCAAGAGATGGATTGCACAGTGCCCTAGGCTGTTCTCCATTCGAGCTGATTTTCGGACATCAGGTGAGAGGACCTTTAAAGATGTTATATGAGAAATTGTTAGCCAGGCAGAGTGAACGTTATCTGACGGATGTCAAGAGCAAGCTGTCCAGAACGAGGGAGTTGGCCTTACGTCATCTAGGTGAACAACAAGAAGTAATGAAGCAGAAGCATGACCAGAGGTTCAAGGCCAAACTCAGAGTTTTTGAGCCAGGAGATTTGGTATTGGTCTTGAAGCCTCGTATGGGTACGTCTATGTCCAATAAATTTGCAGGACCGTATCAAGTATTAAAACGTCTTGGGGAAGTTACTTACAAGGTTTGCCATCCCAAGCAGAAACGACAGATCATGAGTGTACATGTAAACCGGTTGAAGGCTTATTGTGGGCCTAGTGTTGTGGCTTGTTGTGTTGCTGAGGAGGTAATTCCTGAAGAGTCAAGTGTTGCTGAGGAAGATGGTAATATTTGTTTATCTAATTCCAGTAGTTCCGGGGAAGAATTGTTGAGTCATTTGCAGGACGAGGAGAGAGCAGAGTTCCAGGACCTTTTGGAGGTGTCTTCTAGCTTGTTTGGGGAGGTCCCCACTCAGACTTCTCTCATTACTCACGATATCACCCTGACAAATGTGACTCCAATTCGGCTGCACCCTTATCGAGTGACACCCGTGAAACGTCGTATCATCCAGGAGGAGGTTGATTATCTTCTTCGACATGAGTTCATTAGACCCAGTCAGAGTTCCTGGAGTTCGCCTTGTCTATTAGTACCAAAACCCGAAGATAAGTGGAGATTAGTAGTGGATTATAGAAAACTCAACCAGGTAACTGTAGTTGATGTTTATCCTTTACCATTATTGGAAGACTGTATAGATACTATAGGTCATGCTAAATTTGTATCTAAATTGGACTTATCTAAGGGATATCATCAGATACCTCTTACAGATTTTGCAAGGGAAGTGACAGCATTTATCACTCCTGATGGAGCTTATGAGTTTAATGTCATGCCTTTTGGATTAAGGAATGCTCCAGCCACTTTTCAGAAATTAATGAATTCTTTGTTGAAGGACGTGCCAGACTGTAGGGCATATTTGGATGACATTGTAATTTTCAGTAAGACTTGGATAGATCATATGTCTAGTTTAAAGAAATTGTTTAATGTGTTACAACATGCTAAATTGACTGTCAATATGAAGAAATGTAGTTGGGCTAAAGGAACTATAGTGTACTTAGGACATGAGGTCGGACAAGGAAGGATAGTCCCATTGCACGACAAGATTCAGGCAATTGTGGAGTACCCAGTCCTAACAAATAAGAAGTCTGTGCAAAGTTTCATTGGAATGTGTGCATATTATAGGAGGTATTGTAAAAACTTTTCCATTGTTGCTGCACCCATAACAAATCTTTTAAGGAAGCAGGTAAAATTTAAGTGGACGCAGGAGTGTCAGAACTCTTTTCAGAAGTTGAAAGGAATTCTCTCTACTTCACCTGTGTTAGCGAGTCCACAGTATGATAAACCTTTTATTCTTCACATAGACGCTTCCGATGTAGGAGCAGGTGCTGTTTTGTTCCAAGTAGGACCAGATGAGTTAGAACATCCTGTTTATTATTTATCACGGAAGTTTGACAAGACACAACTTAATTACTCTGTAGTTGAGAAAGAAGCACTTTGTTTAATACTGGCAGTGAAGAAATTTGAGACATATTTGTCAGTAAATCAAGTGGTAGTATATACAGACCATAATCCATTAACATTTATCAACTCTATGAAGTGTAAAAACCAGAGAATACTTAGATGGTCATTGATTCTGCAAGAATTCAATATTGTAATTCGTCATATTCCTGGGAGGCAAAATGTTGTTGCTGATGCCTTATCCAGAGGATTTCCAGTTGCAGTGCCATAAAATGTAGTGTTCTTTGTTCATAAGATGTATGTAAATTTTGTATATTTTTTTTGTATGAGATTGCATTGTTTTGTACTTTGGTTTTGGTTGATGTATTTTCCTGTTCATGTTCATTCCATGTTATATTTCATGCAGTCACAAAAAATGAAATCAACCTTCTGTTAATTTCATTTTTTTCTTACGGGACGGGAGGGATGTCACGAATCTTACTAAGATTCTGCCATGACTCTAGATATTACATATTACTTTATTGTTGTGTTCTCAAATTAATATTGCGTCCAGTTGTATGATTCAAGAATTTGTATATATATATATATAACATAGCATGCTGTGTGGACTGTGTAGTGTGTGTGTAGGCTGTGTAGTGTGTGTGAAGTATTTTGGTGTTAGATTTCGCTGTAGTTACTCCGTGTGGGCGGGTGACCATATTTGGATATGGCCGGTGTGATTGTTGTCAATCGAGTGTCTATAGTTTTATCTTTATTTATTCTCATGTTTGGTGGCCATATATTTGTATGGAATGTTATACCAGTAATTACTACTCTTTAGTTTACAATGTTTAATTATTAGTGCTGCATTTTTGGTATTAGAATTTCCACAATGTTTACGTGGACTGTTAGGTGATTTCTTGGTAGACGTTTAGTCGACGTTTGGCCTGCGGACCAAAGCATGGGCAGTAGCGTGGCGGCTGCGGTTGAGAGCAGTTGTGTTTTAAGCTAAGTCATTGGTCACTGTTATTTTAGCCCGTATAAATGTTAATTATCTGGTTAGATGATTTGAGAATTACTATTGATTACTCCATGTTCTGGTGATATTGCTCATGTCTCAGTAATTAAGTTCATTTTATGATATTGCATGCAGATAAATATTTCTGGCTACTATTTATACACTTAATTGTTGTTATGTTGTTCCCCTTAGCAAAATATATTGTTCTCCTTTTTATACAGTGATGTAATTATACCCCTAGACATCTATTGGCAAGGCCGATTTCTTACCATTTCTTTTCACTGTGGGGAGAAGAACCTTATTTAGTCTCAAGGGTCGTAACACTAGGGAACAGTGATAAAAAAGAAATCAAATTTAGCATAGAACGGAATAGATCTGTAGGAGAAAATTCTGTTAAAATGCCTGATTTTCGAAAAGCTGGTTTCAATAGCCTAAGAAATTTTTTGGGTCAAATAGATTGGAATGTCTTGGGGATGGGGTGTGGGCTTGACGTGATCCCAGCGACCGGTGACGGAAAAGGGGATTTCAATGTGGTTTCAAAATATAACCTTTTTAAAAATATTCTAAGCAAAGCCTAGGAACGTAGTATACCATATAAATTGAATAAATCGAATAATAATGATCAACACTAATGATACAACAACTAGACACCCAGGGCACAACTCCATAACCCCACGGGATTGTAGTATATATATATTGTAGTATACTACATAATATTGTAGCCAATATTATGTAGTATATATATGTCGTACCTAATAGCCAGATATGTCGTACTATATATGTCGTACCTAGTAGCCAGAACCCACTTCTCGGCCTACTATGCAAGGCCCGATTTGTCTAATAGGCCAAGTGATTTTCTTTATTTAAAATAAATTGTTTCCTTGATTGGTTGATTTATTTGAAATATAAATTGATTGGTTTATTTGAAATATTATTATTATATTATTTTAAAAATATAAATTATTAACTTAGTTATGTTAGCTTAGGTTGGGTTGGGTTAATATATAGGTTAGGTTATATATTTAGACTAGCTGTACCCGGCCACACCACCACTCCCCTGTAACCATGTCCTCCCCACCATTCCATTCTTCCCTCGTCACCTCGCCCTCCCCACCTTCCCCCATCCCCATCGTCATTCTCCACCATTCCCCACTCCCGTCCCCTCGTCCTCCCTACCATTCCCAAATCCCTTGTCCCTTTGTCCTCGCCACCATTCTCCCCCTCCCAACGTCTCTTTCCAGGCGACTAACAATGCATAAGCAACAGGGTGCCATCAAGGAACATATAATCTCTTCACACAACCAGACCATCACCAGAGGAATCTTAACAAACAACACAGAAATCATCGCGATAGCAGGCGGTTTGACAACAGCGAGGCACTACACATCAAAAAGTGAACACCAGCAATCAACAGCCAATTGCTGAACCATGCTGGAATCAACCTCACTGAGGACCAAATCACTCTCCTAAATCTAGGTATAAACTGCCACGTTATGTCCAGACCAAGTGAGATGGCCCAGAAAATGAGGTTGGAGATCTTATTGGACAACATATTCGACCTCGAGACGCAAAAGAAGGTTACCACAAAAGACACCTTGCAAGCAGAACATATTGCAGAAGGAGGAAATATTCCAGGCAACTACAGAAGCACCATACTGTCCCCCGAGCTCAGAGTGACAGCTAAGAGACTTCGTGAGAACCAGGAGACAGTTGTCAGGAGAGGTGACAAGTCGCCAATATAAGTTATTCTTAAAAAAGACGAATATCTGGCGAAAATGAACCTCATACTCTCTGACCAAACTAAATTCCAAAGGGTAACGAAGGTCACTACAGCCGAGTTGAAAACAAAGGTAAACAGATCAATCGAAACTTCGAACGCCAAGAAATCCGGACTCCACTTGCCAAAGGTTATTGGGAATACAAACATGGGTATGGTATGGAAATGTCAAAACCCACAAGTCTGGAAACCTACTTCAGCCAATCATCAGCCAGATACCCACACCCACGTACAGACTGGCTAAGCGACTCAACGGCTTGCTGACTCCTTATGTACCTTGTGCTTTCAGCCTGAAGTCTCCAAAGGAATTTGGTGACTAACAGCGGGGAACACAGGCCACAGGGATAAGAGCCTCATTGGACGTAGAATTTGTTTACCAACATACCTGTGGATGAAACAATCGGGATGATAGCGGACAGAGTGAATCGCGATCCAGCTTGTACTCCTCTTGACATACCAGAAAACATTCTAAGGAAACTAATCCAAGCTTGTACTAAAGAGGCACCCTTCTTGAGCCCAGATGGGCACATGTATAAGCAAGTAGATGGGGTCGCCATGGTTTCTCCCTTAGGTGTCCTGTTTGCGAACTTCTACATGGGTGTTGACCAGACCACACACTAGAAGGTGAAGGGACGACGACGTTTCGGTCCGTCCTGGACCATTCTTAAGTCGATTGTGATGAGGAAGTAGAGATAGGCAATAAATAGGCAAGAGAGAGCTGAGGAGCAAAGTAAAGTTTAGTAGAGGGGATAGTAATAATAATAATTCAGTCAGGTGCTGTCACAGTGAGAGGTTGTGTTATCTGGAGCTCTGGAGTAACATTATTATTGCAATAATGGAAGGATTAGTGAAGGATTTGGCGAGTCTGGTTGGAGCTCTGAGAGCAGAGATGGATTCCCTGCGGGAGGAGGTACGACGGCTGAGACTTCGGGAGGAAATGAAGGAGGAGACCAGTGTTGACGGGACCTTATCGTGGACAGTCGTGAAGGACAGGGGTCTTAAGAAGACCTTGACAAGGCCGCCTACAGACGCCCTAAGGACAGCAAATTCATTTGCCGTGTTGGAGGACGAGTGCTGTGGTGAGCCTGCAGTTCACTCGGCGAGGAAAAACAGAAATCAGCGAGGAGCGGCGGAGCGCAGGCCCCTCAGGCTGCTCAGAAATTTAAGGAGGTACCGATGCGAATTTTGGTTGTGGGAGATTCCCAGGTGAGGTATTTAGACAGAACGTTTTGAGCCAGAGATAGGGGGAGCAGATTAAGGGTTTGCTATCCGGGAGCTGGAATTGGTGATATTGTTGGAAACATGAATGATATTATGACGGGAAATGGGAACAAACCCATTATTTGTATTAGTGCGGGGGGTAATGATGTTGGGCGAGTTAGGATTGAGGAACTAATACAGATTCAGGACAGCCATTGAATTAGTTAAGAGCAAGGAAGGAATCCTGGTCATATGTGGCATTCTTCCAAGAAAGGGAGAAGGAAATGAATGGATGTCGAGGGCACTTGGTGTCAATTGCCGGCTGGATAGATATTGCAAATCAAATGCAATATCTTTCATAGACAACTGGGAACACTTCTATGGAAGAAATGAAATGTATGTTCGTGATGGGGTGCATCTAAGGAGAGCTGGGGTTGTTGCTGTTGCGAACTCGTTGGAAGAAGTGGTTAGAAGTGTTTGGGTTTAAACTGTTAGTAGATAGAGGTATGGGAATTGATTTGGAGGAAGGAGGTAATAAAAGTATGTGTTTGTGGGAGAAAAGAATTGGCAAAATGATCAGGGAAAGAGAAGGGCCTCAAAATAACAATTCACTTAGGGTATATTACACTAACAGTAGAAGTCTAAGAAATAAAATTAACGAATTAACTGCTCTTGTCTGCACAGAAAAAATAGATATTATTGCACTTACCGAAACGAGGATGAACGTAGAAAATAGAGAACTATTAGCTGAATATCAAATAAATGGATTTAAACTATTTCACACAGATAGATATATTAGACGAGGAGGTGGAGTAGCCATATATGTTAGGGACAATTTGAAATGTAGTCTCAAAGAGGGAATCAAAACTGAGCCACACACAGGAACTATTTGGATAGAATTAAACGAAAAAGCTAATAATATTATAATAGGAGTTATATATAGGCCACCAAATTTAGACAGAATGGAAGCAAAGCACCTATGGGATGAAATATCTAGAGCATCTAGATCTAACAGTATTTATGTCATGGGTGACTTTTATTTTAGCGGAATAAACTGGTTGAATAAAACAGGGAATAGTGAAGCAGAAGATTTTCTAGAATTAATTGACGATTGCTTTCTTACGCAACACATTAAAGAACCAACACGGGAAAATAATATTTTAGATTCAATGTTAACTAACAGGGAAGCACAAATTAATGACATCGAAATAGGGAGTGAGCTAGGGAACAGTGATCACAAAGAAATCGGATTTAGCATAGAATGGAATAGACCAGTAGGAGAAAATTCTGTTAAAGTGCCAGATTTTCGAAAAGCTGATTTTAATAGACTAAGAAATTTTTTGGGTCAAATTGATTAGAAAGCCTTGGGTATGGGGTGTGGGCCGGTCTTGGAGCGAGTCATGAACCCAGCGATAGGTGACTTAAATGGGGATTTCGATGTGGATTCAATATATAACTTATTTAAGAATATTCTAAACAAAGCACAGGAACGTAGTATACCATACAAATTGAATAGATCGAATACTAATGACCCAAAGTGGATAACAAAGAATTTGAAGAACCTTATAGGTAAAAAAAGAGCTTGGTACAAAAGGATTAAAAATGGGGAGGTCACTTTAGAACAGGAATTCGTACAACTGGTTAGAAATGTTAAAAAAGAGATAAGGAAAGCAAAAAGAAACTATGAAGTTCGCATAGCAGGGCAAGCAAAGACAAATCCTAAAGGTTTTTTTCAGTTATATCGTACTAAGACTAGGGAAAGGATAGGTCCATTAAAAACTGAGACAGGTCAAATAACAGATAGTGATGAAGAGATGAGTAGTATTTTTAATAAATATTTTGTATCTGTATTTACTAAAGAGGAACTTAACAATATGCCTTAAGAACATAAGAACATAAGAACAAAGGTAACTGCAGAAGGCCTATTGGCCCATACGAGGCAGCTCCTATCTATAACCACCCAATCCCACCCATATACTTGTCCAACCCGCGCTTGAAACAATCGCACCCCCACCTCCACCACGTTACGCGGCAATTGGTTCCACAAATCAACAACCCTGTTACTGAACCAGTATTTACCTAAGTCTTTCCTAAATCTAAACTTATCCAATTTATACCCATTGTTTCGTGTTCTGTCTTGTGTTGTTATTTTTAATACCCTATTAATATCCCCCCTGTTATGTCCATTCATCCACTTGTAAACCTCTATCATGTCACCCCTAACTCTTCGCCTTTCCAGTGAATGCAACATAAACTTTGTTAATCTTTTTTCATATGAAAGTTGTCTAATTTGGGGAATTGACTTAGTCATCCTACGTTGGACACGTTCAAGCGAGTTTATATCCATTCTATAACACGGCGACCAAAACTGAACTGCATAATCTAAATAGGGCCTAACCAGAGCAAGATATAGCTTGAGAACCACACCAGGTGTCTTTTTACTAACGCTTCGATTAATAAATCCCAGTGTCCTATTCACCTTATTACGAACATTCATGCATTGATATATTTGTTTTAAGTTCTTACTAATCATAACTCCCAGATCCCTTTCGCAATCCGACTTCGCAATCTCAACACCATCTAGCTCGTATCTTCTAACTCTATCATCATTACCTAGCCTCAGAACTTTACATTTATCAGCATTAAACTGCATTTGCCAATCCTTTGACCATTTCAAAACCCTATCTAGATCAACTTGAAGTGATAGTGAGTCCTCCTCCGAATTAATTTCCCTACCGATTTTCGTATCATCGGCAAATTTGCAAATGTTGCTACTCAAACCTGAATCTAAATCATTTATATATATTATAAACAACAGAGGTCCCAGGACAGAGCCCTGAGGCACTCCACTAACAACATTATCCCACTCTGACTTAACCCCATTTACACTAACTCTCTGTTTCCTTTGGAATAGCCATGCCCTAATCCAAGTTAATATAGCACCCCCAATACCATGAGCTTCTATTTTTTTAATTAGTCTTTCATGTGGCACTGTATCAAAAGCTTTGCTAAAGTCAAGGTACACAACATCACAATCCTTACCACTATCAACTGCCTCAACTATGCTGGAATAAAAAGTTAGCAAATTTGTAAAACATGAACTGCCATTTATAAAACCATGTTGCGACTCATTTATTAATTTATGTTTTTCAAGATGGAGACGAATTGTATCTGCAATTATTGATTCAAGTAACTTTCCCACAATAGACGTTAGGCTAATAGGCCGATAGTTTGACGCAAGTGATCTATCTCCTTTCTTAAAAATTGGTACCACATTAGCTACCTTCCATGACTCTGGCACTCTGCCTGACTCTATTGATTTATTAAATATGGTAGACAGTGGCTCGGAAAGCTCCTCTTTGCATTCTTTAAGCACCCTGGCAAACACTTCATCCGGCCCTGGGGATTTGTTTGGTTTTAGTTTTTCTAATTGTTTAATTACATCCTCCCTGGTAACTACTAAACTAGTCAACCTGTCCTCATCCCCACCCACATAGACTTGTTCGGCTGAAGGCATATTGTTAAGTTCATCTTTAGTAAATACAGATATAAAATATTTGTTAAAGATTCTACTCGTCTCCTTGTCATTATCCGTTATTTGACCTGTCTCAGATTTTAATGGACCTATCCTTTCCCTAGTCTTAGTTCGATATAACTGAAAAAAACTTTAGGATTTGACTTTGCTTGCTCTGCTATGCGAACTTCATAGTTTCTTTTTGCTTTTCTAATCTCTTTTTTAACATTTCTAACCAGTTGTATGAATTCCTGTTCTAAACTGACGTTCGATATCCCGGTACCTAATTTCTAGTGCAGTGCAATCTAGTGCAACCCAATCCCCTAATATATGAACCTAAGCTATACAATTTGTACCGTAAATTTATTAAGTTGGATTAGGGCATGTGGCTATGCCAAAGGAAACAGAGTTAGTATAAATGGGGTTAAGGGGGCATATCATTCTAAATCGTTATAAATTAAAAGTTGTTCAATTTGCCTATAAATTTTTTTATGAAATGGTTATAGAAAGGGCTGCAACTGGTCCAAGTTTCACCATCACACCCTAAGCAGAAAAGGAGAAAAAAAATACACAACGTATTATGCAACGAATGTTCAACATTCTCAAATAATCTCAGGGAACACATGTGTCAACTAAAATGTCTACTATGTGCTGTAGAAGCACAAACTCTTGTAATAATTGTAATATGTATGTTCAATATATTTATATTTAAAAAAAAAAAAAAAAAAAAAATTCTCTTTTTTTTTTGGCCATTTTTTTTTCTCGTTTGTTATCAAGGGATTTGCATGAAACTTGCACACCTTGCTCAATGAATGCCTATCTGCAAGGGTGCCAATTATGAACGAAATCTGTCGAAGTCAAGCTCAGCTACAGGTGGCCGAACTTGGATCTTTATTTTACTCTGGAAAGTAATTTACACCTTCAAAGTACTTCAGAGCTTTCATTTATTAATCAATTTACATGCAAATTACACCTTATATGTAGCGTTTGTGCTTCTACAGACTCTAGTAGACATTTTAGTCCAAAGTCTATTTGTTGATTTTATAAAAATTTATAAATATCATAAATTGCAAATTTTTTTAGTAGGGTAACTTTGAAAAATTATATTATTGCACTAAACACTTTTTTGATAAAACTGATCACTAGCATCTTTTATTATGTGCTTAATTTAATATCTGAGTGTTATAGAAATGATTTTAGTTGACATGTGTTCCCTGAAACTATTTGAAAACTCGTTGCATAATTCGTTGTTTATTTTTTTCTCCTTTTCTGTTTAGGGTGTGATGATGAAACTTGGACCAGCTGCAGCCCTTTCTATAACCATTTTTTTTTAAATTATAAGCAAATTGAACCACTTTTAATTTTACATGAATATGCCCCCTTAAGTCAGAGTTGGAAAATGTTGTAGGTTGAGTACCTCTGTTGTTTGTAATACTGTATATATAAATGATTTAGATTCAGGTTTCAGTAACAACATTTGCAAATTTGCCGATGATACAAAAAATCGGTAGGGAAATAACACAGAAGAAGACTCACTATCTCTTCAAGTTGATCTAAATAGAGTTTTGAAATGGGCAAAAGGTTGACAGAGGCAGTTCAATGCTGATAAATGTAAAGTTTTGAGGTTAGGTAATGATATGATAGAGTTACAAGATACGAGATAGATGGTGTTGTGATTGCGAAGTCGGGTATTTCGAAAGGGATCTTGGAGTTATGATTAGTAAGAATTTAAAACCAAAAGATCAATGCATGAATGTTCGTAATAAGGCAAATAGGACACTAGGATTTATCAATCGAAGGGTTAATAACAAGACATGATTACTGTCTTGTGTATTGACTGTGATTTGTGTATTTGTACCCTATAATATATAGTATAATTATATATACTATACTATACTATAGTATACAAATATTTATTCAGGTAAAGTACATACATACAAGGTAAGATACAAAAGTTGATGGATTTATAGATAGAGCTAGTACATGCAAAGCCTAAAGCCACTATTACGCAAAGCGTTTCAGGCAGGAAAAACACTAAGACTAGAACTTAATACTAATTGAGATTAAAGTATAAATTGTGTTGAGAAAAAATAAGAAAAAATGGAAAAAGGGGGGGGGGAACATGGCAGAAAAAGAGTAAAAATACAATTTGGTCAACAAAACAGCATTGTTTAAAATAGAAGATATGGATTGAGGTTTTGGGGGTGAGGTAGGTTACATTGAGTTAATTAGGTAGTACTTAGTTTTTATCTTAAACTGGTTGAGAGAGGTACAGTCTTTAACATAATTGGGAAGGTTATTCCACATTCGAGGTCCCTTGATTTGTAAAGCATTTCTAGTCTGACTAAGTCGTACTCTTGGAATATCAAATAGGTATTTGTTTCTGGTGTGGTGCTCATGGGATCTGTTACAACCTTCTAGGAAGCTTTTAAGGTCAGGATTGACATTACAGTTCAGCGTTTTATATATATAAAATACACATGAGAGGATGTGCAGGGACTTAATATCTAACATATTCAGAGATTTAAGTAAGGGGTCCATATATACTGCCCGGTTGCCTGAAATGCTATGCCTACTATAGTGGCTTTAGGTATTGTATGCACTAGCTCTATCTATAAATCCAACATTATGTTTGTAAATCAACTATGTATGTACTTTCCTGAATAAAATTGACTTTACTGTATACTTATATACTATGTGGTTTTGTTATCCCCTATCGTTTGTGAGAAAAAAATGACTAATACGTTCAGCCAATGACTTTGACTTCGACTTGACTTTGCTCATGGCATCGTATTTTCCATAATATGTAAGGGTATGACAATGCATTTATATTGTTTATAAATTAGTTGGAAATTTCATGTACCTTAAAAATAGTAAAATAAAGAATAAGAATAATTAAATAATTGTTGTAGTAAATTGTCACATGTTCATCATACGCAAACGAACACACAGTTTGGAGCGTCAGTACAACAAGACCGCCGCCATTTTAAAACATGGCTTCGAATGTAAGTAATTTTTTTTCGTACTAACACAGTTTTATGCAATAGATTAGTTCTTGAATTCACAAATTTAGTTGTTACATCTGACAGAGTATGTTAGACGGTGTAATGCTGATTGATGTTGACGTATTTGTGGGCTTGGTGGTGGTTTAAATGTGATGGCGTGGTCAGGTGATGGAGACTGTGTTTTGATAGTATGGGTAGATTTGATATTGGTCTATAATTGTTTATGTCTGCTGGATTGCCTCCTTTATGAACTGGTGTTACTTTTGCTTTTTTAATCTCTACGTTTTGCTCTATACTCTTATCTGTATCTGTATACAGACCTGTACTCTGTAATTACCTAAGTGTAGTTACAGGATGAGAGCTATGCTCTTGGTGTCCCGTCTACCCAGCAGTCATATAACACTTTGAAACTACTGATGGTTTTGGCCTCCACCAACTTCTCACTTAACTTGTTCCAACCGTCTACAACTCTGAAAAAAAAATTCTTATATTTCTTCATCTTTCTTTAGTTAGTTTAAATCTATGACCTCTAAGGCCTCTAATTTCTGCCCCTTCATTTCTGAGATCCACTTAGTAGCATGTCTTTGCACCTTTTCCAGTTTGTTGATGAGCTTCTTTAGATATGGGCACCCCACAACTGCTGCATATTCTAGCTTTGGGCTAACAAAAGTGGTGAACAATTTCTTTAGTATTTCGCCATCCATGTATTTAAAAGCAATTCTGAGGTTGGAATGTGTGGCATAGGCTCCTCACACAATGTTCTTTATGTGGTCCTCAGGTGATAGTTTTCTACTTAGAACCACCCCTAGATCTCTTTATCAGAATTCCTTAAGGATTTCTCACATTATTTATAGGTTGTGTGGGGTCTATGTTCTCATAATAATTCTGTGTGTGTGTGTGTCTCTCCAGTTCTCTGTGTCCATCTGTGTGTGTGTGTGTGTGTGTGTGTGTGTGTGTGTGTGTGTGTGTGCGTGTGTATGTATGTGTGTGTATATATATATATATATATATATATATATATATATATATATATATATATAAGAATGTGACATATATATATATATAGTGTGTATATCACGAAAATAAACACGTGATTAATATAGGCCATTTTATAGAAACCCACGCCCATATATAGGGCGTGGGTTTCTATAGGCCATTGCTCCCCTTGCCTCTCTGAGGGGGCCAGGTTCTGGCCGTGGTCCCCGGTAGGCCCTAGAACTCCATACACATGACTGATGCCAAAGTCTGACATTAGCATATCAGCCGGTAAAGCTCCGGGGAGCCGACGGGGCTCCCCCCAGAAAGAGAGCTTGGTACAAAAGGATTAAGAATGGGGAGGTCAGTTTAGAACAGGAATTCATACAACTGGTTAGAAATGTTAAAAGAGAGATTAGGAAAGCAAAAAGAAACTATGAAGTTCACATAGCAGAGCAAGCAAAGTCAAATCCTAAAGGGGTTTTTCAGTTATATCGAACTAAGACTAGGGAAAGGATAGGTCCATTAAAAGCTGAGACAGGTCAAATAACGGATAATGACAAGGAGACGAGTAGTATTTTTAACAAATATTTTATATCTGTATTTACTAAAGAAGAACTTAACAATATGCCTTCAGCCGAACAAGTCTATGAGGGAGGGGATGAGGAAGGTTGACTAGTTTAGCAGTTACCAGGGAGGATGTAATTAAACAATTAGTAAAACTAAAACCAAACAAATCCCCAGGGCCGGATGAAGTGTTTGCCAGGGTGCTTAAAGAATGCAAAGAGGAGCTTTCCAAGCCACTGTCTAACATATTTAATAAATCAATAGAGTCAGGCAGAGTGCCAGAGTCATGGAAGGTAGCAAATGTGGTACCAATTTTTAAGAAAGGAGATAGATCACTTGCGTCAAACTATCGGCCAATTAGCCTAACGTCTATTGTGGGAAAGTTACTTGAATCAATAATTGCAAATTCAATTCGTCTCCATCTTGAAAAACATAAATTAATAAATGAGTCGCAATATGGTTTTACAAATGGCCGTTCATGTTTAACAAATTTGCTAACTTTTCATTCCAGCATAGTTAAGGCAGTTGATAGTGGTAAGGATTGTGATGTTGTGTACCTTGACTTTAGCAAAGCTTTTGATACAGTGCCACATGAAAGACTAATTAAAAAAATAGAAGCTCATGGTATTGGGGGTGCTATATTAAGTTGGATTAGGGCATGGCTATTCCAAAGGAAACAGAGTTAGTATAAATGGGGTTAAGTCAGAGTGAGATAATGTTGTTAGTGGAGTACCTCAGGGCTCTGTCCTGGGACCTCTGTTGTTTATAATATATATAAATGATTTAGATTCAGGTTTGAGTAGCAACATCTGCAAATTTGCAGATGATACAAAAATCGGTAGGGAAATCAACACGTAAGAAGACTCGCTATCACTTCAAGTTGATCTAAATAGAGTTTTAGAATTGTCAAAAGATTGGCAGATGCAGTTTAATGCTGCACCTGGTGCAGCATTAACACCTGGTGTGGTTCTTCAGCTATATCTTGCTCTGGTTAGGCCCCATTTAGATTATGCAGTTCAGTTTTGGTCGCCGTATTATAGAACATAAGAACATAAGAACAAAGGTAACTGCAGAAGGCCTATTGGCCCATACGAGGCAGCTCCTATTTTATAACCACCCAATCCCACTCATATAATTGTCCAACCCGCGCTTGAAACAATCGAGGGACCCCACCTCCACCACGTTACACGGCAATTGGTTCCACAAATCTACAACCCTGTTACTGAACCAGTATTTACCCAAGTCTTTCCTAAATCTAAACTTCTCCAATTTATACCCATTGTTTCGTGTTCTGTCCTGTGTTGATACTTTTAATACCCTATTAATATCCCCCTTGTTATGTCCATTCACCCACTTGTAAACCTCTATCATGTCGCCCCTAACTCTTCGCC
>NC_091224.1:8236491-8273991 GCF_040958095.1 Procambarus clarkii | reverse complement strand
TTGCAAATTTGCCGATGATACGAAAATCGGTAGGGAAATTAATTCGGAGGAGGACTCACTATCACTTCAAGTTGATCTAGATAGGGTTTTGAAATGGTCAAAGGATTGGCAGATGCAGTTTAATGCTGATAAATGTAAAGTTCTGAGGTTAGGTAATGATGATAGAGTTACAAGATACGAGCTAGATGGTGTTGGGATTGCGAAGTCGGATTGCGAAAGGGATCTGGGAGTTATGATTAGTAAGAATTTAAAACATAAGGATCAATGCATAAATGTTCGTAATAAGGCAAATCGGACACTTGGATTTATTAATCGCAGCGTTAGTAACAAGACACCTGGTGTGGTTCTCAAGTTATATCTTGCTCTAGTTAGGCCCCATTTAGATTATGCAGTTCAGTTTTGGTCGCCATATTATAGAATGGATATAAATTCACTTGAACGTGTCCAGCGTAGGATGACTAAGTTAATTCCCCAAATTAGAAATCTTTCATATGAAGAAAGATTAACAAAGCTTAAGTTGCATTCACTGGAAAGGCGAAGAGTTAGGGGCGACATGATAGAGGTTTACAAGTGGGTGAATGGACATAACAAGGGGGATATTAATAGGGTATTAAAAGTATCAACACAGGACAGAACACGAAACAATGGGTATAAATTGGAGAAGTTTAGATTTAGGAAAGACTTGGGTAAATACTGGTTCAGTAACAGGGTTGTAGATTTGTGGAACCAATTGCCGTGTAACGTGGTGGAGGTGGGGTCCCTCGATTGTTTCAAGCGCGGGTTGGACAATTATATGAGTGGGATTGGGTGGTTATAAAATAGGAGCTGCCTCGTATGGGCCAATAGGCCTTCTGCAGTTACCTTTGTTCTTATGTTCTTATGTTCTATAATACGGCGACCAAAACTGAACTGCATAATCTAAATGGGGCCTAACCAGAGCAAGATATAGCTGAAGAACCACACCAGGTGTTAATGCTGCACCAGGTGCAGCATTAAACTGCATCTGCCAATCTTTTGACAATTCTAAAACTCTATTTAGATCAACTTGAAGTGATAGCGAGTCTTCTTACGTGTTGATTTCCCTACCGATTTTTGTATCATCTGCAAATTTGCAGATGTTGCTACTCAAACCTGAATCTAAATCATTTATATATATTATAAACAACAGAGGTCCCAGGACAGAGCCCTGAGGTACTCCACTAACAACATTATCTCACTCTGACTTAACCCCATTTATACTAACTCTGTTTCCTTTGGAATAGCCATGCCCTAATCCAACTTAATATAGCACCCCCAATACCATGAGCTTCTATTTTTTTAATTAGTCTTTCATGTGGCACTGTATCAAAAGCTTTGCTAAAGTCAAGGTACACAACATCACAATCCTTACCACTATCAACTGCCTTAACTATGCTGGAATGAAAAGTTAGCAAATTTGTTAAACATGAACGGCCATTTGTAAAACCATATTGCGACTCATTTATTAATTTATGTTTTTCAAGATGGAGACGAATTGAATTTGCAATTATTGATTCAAGTAACTTTCCCACAATAGACGTTAGGCTAATTGGCCGATAGTTTGACGCAAGTGATCTATCTCCTTTCTTAAAAATTGGTACCACATTTGCTACCTTCCATGACTCTGGCACTCTGCCTGACTCTATTGATTTATTAAATATGTTAGACAGTGGCTTGGAAAGCTCCTCTTTGCATTCTTTAAGCACCCTGGCAAACACTTCATCCGGCCCTGGGGATTTGTTTGGTTTTAGTTTTACTAATTGTTTAATTACATCCTCCCTGGTAACTGCTAAACTAGTCAACCTTCCTCATCCCCTCCCTCATAGACTTGTTCGGCTGAAGGCATATTGTTAAGTTCTTCTTTAGTAAATACAGATATAAAATATTTGTTAAAAATACTACTCGTCTCCTTGTCATTATCCGTTATTTGACCTGTCTCAGCTTTTAATGGACCTATCCTTTCCCTAGTCTTAGTTCGATATAACTGAAAAACCCCTTTAGGATTTGACTTTGCTTGCTCTGCTATGTGAACTTCATAGTTTCTTTTTGCTTTCCTAATCTCTCTTTTAACATTTCTAACCAGTTGTATGAATTCCTGTTCTAAACTGACCTCCCCATTCTTAATCCTTTTGTACCAAGCTCTCTTTCTGGGGGGAGCCCCGTCGGCTCCCCGGAGCTTTACCGGCTGATATGCTAATGTCAGACTTTGGCATCAGTCATGTGTATGGAGTTCTAGGGCCTACCGGGGACCACGGCCAGAACCTGGCCCCCTCAGAGAGGCAAGGGGAGCAATGGCCTATAGAAACCCACGCCCTATATATGGGCGTGGGTTTCTATAAAATGGCCTATATTAATCACGTGTTTATTTTCGTGATATACACACTATATATATATATATGTCACATTCTTATATATATATATATATATATATATATATATATATATATATATATACACACACATACATACACACGCACACACACACACACACACACACACACACACACACACACACACACAGATGGACACAGAGAACTGGAGAGACACACACACACACAGAATTATTATGAGAACATAGACCCCACACAACCTATAAATAATGTGAGAAATCCTTAAGGAATTCTGATAAAGAGATCTAGGGGTGGTTCTAAGTAGAAAACTATCACCTGAGGACCACATAAAGAACATTGTGTGAGGAGCCTATGCCACACATTCCAACCTCAGAATTGCTTTTAAATACATGGATGGCGAAATACTAAAGAAATTGTTCACCACTTTTGTTAGCCCAAAGCTAGAATATGCAGCAGTTGTGGGGTGCCCATATCTAAAGAAGCTCATCAACAAACTGGAAAAGGTGCAAAGACATGCTACTAAGTGGATCTCAGAAATGAAGGGGCAGAAATTAGAGGCCTTAGAGGTCATAGATTTAAACTAACTAAAGAAAGATGAAGAAATATAAGAATTTTTTTTTCAGAGTTGTAGACGGTTGGAACAAGTTAAGTGAGAAGTTGGTGGAGGCCAAAACCATCAGTAGTTTCAAAGTGTTATATGACTGCTGGGTAGACGGGACACCAAGAGCATAGCTCTCATCCTGTAACTACACTTAGGTAATTACAGAGTACAGGTCTGTATACAGATACAGATAAGAGTATAGAGCAAAACGTAGAGATTAAAAAAGCAAAAGTAACACCAGTTCATAAAGGAGGCAATCCAGCAGACATAAACAATTATAGACCAATATCAAATCTACCCATACTATCAAAACACAGTCTCCATCACCTGACCACGCCATCACATTTAAACCACCACCAAGCCCACAAATACGTCAACATCAATCAGCATTACACCGTCTAACATACTCTGTCAGATGTAACAACTAAATTTGTGAATTCAAGAACTAATCTATTGCATAAAACTGTGTTAGTACGAAAAAAAATTACTTACATTCGAAGCCATGTTTTAAAATGGCGGCGGTCTTGTTGTACTGACGCTCCAAACTGTGTGTTCGTTTGCGTATGATGAACATGTGACAATTTACTACAACAATTATTTAATTATTCTTATTCTTTATTTTACTATTTTTAAGGTACATGAAATTTCCAACTAATTTATAAACAATATAAATGCATTGTCATACCCTTACATATTATGGAAAATACGATGCCATGAGCAAAGTCAAGTCGAAGTCAAAGTCATTGGCTGAACGTATTAGTCATTTTTTTCTCACAAACGATAGGGGATAACAAAACCACATAGTATATAAGTATACAGTAAAGTCAATTTTATTCAGGAAAGTACATACATAGTTGATTTACAAACATAATGTTGGATTTATAGATAGAGCTAGTGCATACAATACCTAAAGCCACTATAGTAGGCATAGCATTTCAGGCAACCGGGCAGTATATATGGACCCCTTACTTAAATCTCTGAATATGTTAGATATTAAGTCCCTGCACATCCTCTCATGTGTATTTTATATATATAAAACGCTGAACTGTAATGTCAATCCTGACCTTAAAAGCTTCCTAGAAGGTTGTAACAGATCCCATGAGCACCACACCAGAAACAAATACCTATTTGATATTCCAAGAGTACGACTTAGTCAGACTAGAAATGCTTTACAAATCAAGGGACCTCGAATGTGGAATAACCTTCCCAATTATGTTAAAGACTGTACCTCTCTCAACCAGTTTAAGATAAAAACTAAGTACTACCTAATTAACTCAATGTAACCTACCTCACCCCCAAAACCTCAATCCATATCTTCTATTTTAAACAATGCTGTTTTGTTGACCAAATTGTATTTTTACTCTTTTTCTGCCATGTTCCCCCCCCCTTTTTCCATTTTTTCTTATTTTTTCTCAACACAATTTATACTTTAATCTCAATTAGTATTAAGTTCTAGTCTTAGTGTTTTTCCTGCCTGAAACGCTTTGCGTAATAGTGGCTTTAGGCTTTGCATGTACTAGCTCTATCTATAAATCCATCAACTTTTGTATCTTACCTTGTATGTATGTACTTTACCTGAATAAATATTTGTATACTATAGTATAGTATAGTATATATAATTATACTATATATTATAGGGTACAAATACACAAATCACAGTCAATACACAAGACAGTAATCATGTCTTGTTATTAACCCTTCGATTGATAAATCCTAGTGTCCTATTTGCCTTATTACGAACATTCATGCATTGATCTTTTGGTTTTAAATTCTTACTAATCATAACTCCAAGATCCCTTTCGAAATACCCGACTTCGCAATCACAACACCATCTATCTCGTATCTTGTAACTCTATCATATCATTACCTAACCTCAAAACTTTACATTTATCAGCATTGAACTGCCTCTGTCAACCTTTTGCCCATTTCAAAACTCTATTTAGATCAACTTGAAGAGATAGTGAGTCTTCTTCTGTGTTATTTCCCTACCGATTTTTTGTATCATCGGCAAATTTGCAAATGTTGTTACTGAAACCTGAATCTAAATCATTTATATATACAGTATTACAAACAACAGAGGTACTCAACCTACAACATTTTCCAACTCTGACTTAAGGGGGCATATTCATGTAAAATTAAAAGTGGTTCAATTTGCTTATAATTTAAAAAAAAATGGTTATAGAAAGGGCTGCAGCTGGTCCAAGTTTCATCATCACACCCTAAACAGAAAAGGAGAAAAAAATAAACAACGAATTATGCAACGAGTTTTCAAATAGTTTCAGGGAACACATGTCAACTAAAATCATTTCTATAACACTCAGATATTAAATTAAGCACATAATAAAAGATGCTAGTGATCAGTTTTATCAAAAAAGTGTTTAGTGCAATAATATAATTTTTCAAAGTTACCCTACTAAAAAAATTTGCAATTTATGATATTTATAAATTTTTATAAAATCAACAAATAGACTTTGGACTAAAATGTCTACTAGAGTCTGTAGAAGCACAAACGCTACATATAAGGTGTAATTTGCATGTAAATTGATTAATAAATGAAAGCTCTGAAGTACTTTGAAGGTGTAAATTACTTTCCAGAGTAAAATAAAGATCCAAGTTCGGCCACCTGTAGCTGAGCTTGACTTCGACAGATTTCGTTCATAATTGGCACCCTTGCAGATAGGCATTCATTGAGCAAGGTGTGCAAGTTTCATGCAAATCCCTTGATAACAAACGAGAAAAAAAAATGGCCAAAAAAAAAAGAATTTTTTTTTTTTTTTTTTTTTTAAATATAAATATATTGAACATACATATTACAATTATTACAAGAGTTTGTGCTTCTACAGCACATAGTAGACATTTTAGTTGACACATGTGTTCCCTGAGATTATTTGAGAATGTTGAACATTCGTTGCATAATACGTTGTGTATTTTTTTTCTCCTTTTCTGCTTAGGGTGTGATGGTGAAACTTGGACCAGTTGCAGCCCTTTCTATAACCATTTCATAAAAAAATTTATAGGCAAATTGAACAACTTTTAATTTATAACGATTTAGAATGATATGCCCCCTTAACCCCATTTATACTAACTCTGTTTCCTTTGGCATAGCCACATGCCCTAATCCAACTTAATAAATTTACGGTACAAATTGTATAGCTTAGGTTCATATATTAGGGGATTGGGTTGCACTAGATTGCACTGCACTAGAAATTAGGTACCGGGATATCGAACGTCAGTTTAGAACAGGAATTCATACAACTGGTTAGAAATGTTAAAAAAGAGATTAGAAAAGCAAAAAGAAACTATGAAGTTCGCATAGCAGAGCAAGCAAAGTCAAATCCTAAAGTTTTTTTCAGTTATATCGAACTAAGACTAGGGAAAGGATAGGTCCATTAAAATCTGAGACAGGTCAAATAACGGATAATGACAAGGAGACGAGTAGAATCTTTAACAAATATTTTATATCTGTATTTACTAAAGATGAACTTAACAATATGCCTTCAGCCGAACAAGTCTATGTGGGTGGGGATGAGGACAGGTTGACTAGTTTAGTAGTTACCAGGGAGGATGTAATTAAACAATTAGAAAAACTAAAACCAAACAAATCCCCAGGGCCGGATGAAGTGTTTGCCAGGGTGCTTAAAGAATGCAAAGAGGAGCTTTCCGAGCCACTGTCTACCATATTTAATAAATCAATAGAGTCAGGCAGAGTGCCAGAGTCATGGAAGGTAGCTAATGTGGTACCAATTTTTAAGAAAGGAGATAGATCACTTGCGTCAAACTATCGGCCTATTAGCCTAACGTCTATTGTGGGAAAGTTACTTGAATCAATAATTGCAGATACAATTCGTCTCCATCTTGAAAAACATAAATTAATAAATGAGTCGCAACATGGTTTTATAAATGGCAGTTCATGTTTTACAAATTTGCTAACTTTTTATTCCAGCATAGTTGAGGCAGTTGATAGTGGTAAGGATTGTGATGTTGTGTACCTTGACTTTAGCAAAGCTTTTGATACAGTGCCACATGAAAGACTAATTAAAAAAATAGAAGCTCATGGTATTGGGGGTGCTATATTAACTTGGATTAGGGCATGGCTATTCCAAAGGAAACAGAGAGTTAGTGTAAATGGGGTTAAGTCAGAGTGGGATAATGTTGTTAGTGGAGTGCCTCAGGGCTCTGTCCTGGGACCTCTGTTGTTTATAATATATATAAATGATTTAGATTCAGGTTTGAGTAGCAACATTTGCAAATTTGCCGATGATACGAAAATCGGTAGGGAAATTAATTCGGAGGAGGACTCACTATCACTTCAAGTTGATCTAGATAGGGTTTTGAAATGGTCAAAGGATTGGCAAATGCAGTTTAATGCTGATAAATGTAAAGTTCTGAGGCTAGGTAATGATGATAGAGTTAGAAGATACGAGCTAGATGGTGTTGAGATTGCGAAGTCGGATTGCGAAAGGGATCTGGGAGTTATGATTAGTAAGAACTTAAAACAAATATATCAATGCATGAATGTTCGTAATAAGGTGAATAGGACACTGGGATTTATTAATCGAAGCGTTAGTAAAAAGACACCTGGTGTGGTTCTCAAGCTATATCTTGCTCTGGTTAGGCCCTATTTAGATTATGCAGTTCAGTTTTGGTCGCCGTGTTATAGAATGGATATAAACTCGCTTGAACGTGTCCAACGTAGGATGACTAAGTCAATTCCCCAAATTAGACAACTTTCATATGAAAAAAGATTAACAAAGTTTATGTTGCATTCACTGGAAAGGCGAAGAGTTAGGGGTGACATGATAGAGGTTTACAAGTGGATGAATGGACATAACAGGGGGGATATTAATAGGGTATTAAAAATAACAACACAAGACAGAACACGAAACAATGGGTATAAATTGGATAAGTTTAGATTTAGGAAAGACTTAGGTAAATACTGGTTCAGTAACAGGGTTGTTGATTTGTGGAACCAATTGCCGCGTAACGTGGTGGAGGTGGGGGTGCGATTGTTTCAAGCGCGGGTTGGACAAGTATATGGGTGGGATTGGGTGGTTATAGATAGGAGCTGCCTCGTATGGGCCAATAGGCCTTCTGCAGTTACCTTTGTTCTTATGTTCTTATGTTCTTAAGGCATATTGTTAAGTTCCTCTTTAGTAAATACAGATACAAAATATTTATTAAAAATACTACTCATCTCTTCATCACTATCTGTTATTTGACCTGTCTCAGTTTTTAATGGACCTATCCTTTCCCTAGTCTTAGTACGATATAACTGAAAAAAACCTTTAGGATTTGTCTTTGCTTGCCCTGCTATGCGAACTTCATAGTTTCTTTTTGCTTTCCTTATCTCTTTTTTAACATTTCTAACCAGTTGTACGAATTCCTGTTCTAAAGTGACCTCCCCATTTTTAATCCTTTTGTACCAAGCTCTTTTTTTACCTATAAGGTTCTTCAAATTCTTTGTTATCCACTTTGGGTCATTAGTATTCGATCTATTCAATTTGTATGGTATACTACGTTCCTGTGCTTTGTTTAGAATATTCTTAAATAAGTTATATATTGAATCCACATCGAAATCCCCATTTAAGTCACCTATCGCTGGGTTCATGACTCGCTCCAAGACCGGCCCACACCCCATACCCAAGGCTTTCTAATCAATTTGACCCAAAAAATTTCTTAGTCTATTAAAATCAGCTTTTCGAAAATCTGGCACTTTAACAGAATTTTCTCCTACTGGTCTATTCCATTCTATGCTAAATCCGATTTCTTTGTGATCACTGTTCCCTAGCTCACTCCCTATTTCGATGTCATTAATTTGTGCTTCCCTGTTAGTTAACATTGAATCTAAAATATTATTTTCCCGTGTTGGTTCTTTAATGTGTTGCGTAAGAAAGCAATCGTCAATTAATTCTAGAAAATCTTCTGCTTCACTATTCCCTGTTTTATTCAACCAGTTTATTCCGCTAAAATAAAAGTCACCCATGACATAAATACTGTTAGATCTAGATGCTCTAGATATTTCATCCCATAGGTGCTTTGCTTCCATTCTGTCTAAATTTGGTGGCCTATATATAACTCCTATTATAATATTATTAGCTTTTTCGTTTAATTCTATCCAAATAGTTCCTGTGTGTGGCTCAGTTTTGATTCCCTCTTTGAGACTACATTTCAAATTGTCCCTAACATATATGGCTACTCCACCTCCTCGTCTAATATATCTATCTGTGTGAAATAGTTTAAATCCATTTATTTGATATTCAGCTAATAGTTCTCTATTTTCTACGTTCATCCTCGTTTCGGTAAGTGCAATAATATCTATTTTTTCTGTGCAGACAAGAGCAGTTAATTCGTTAATTTTATTTCTTAGACTTCTACTGTTAGTGTAATATACCCTAAGTGAATTGTTATTTTGAGGCCCTTCTCTTTCCCTGATCATTTTGCCAATTCTTTTCTCCCACAAACACATACTTTTATTACCTCCTTCCTCCAAATCAATTCCCATACCTCTATCTACTAACAGTTTAAACCCAAACACTTCTAACCACTTCTTCCAACGAGTTCGCAACAGCAACAACCCCAGCTCTCCTTAGATGCACCCCATCACGAACATACATTTCATTTCTTCCATAGAAGTGTTCCCAGTTGTCTATGAAAGATATTGCATTTGATTTGCAATATCTATCCAGCCGGCAATTGACACCAAGTGCCCTCGACATCCATTCATTTCCTTCTCCCTTTCTTGGAAGAATGCCACATATGACCAGGATTCCTTCCTTGCTCTTAACTAATTCAATGGCTGTCCTGAATCTGTATTAGTTCCTCAATCCTAACTCGCCCAACATCATTACCCCCCGCACTAATACAAATAATGGGTTTGTTCCCATTTCCCGTCATAATATCATTCATGTTTCCAACAATATCACCAATTCCAGCTCCCGGATAGCAAACCCTTAATCTGCTCCCCCTATCTCTGGCTCAAAACGTTCTGTCTAAATACCTCACCTGGGAATCTCCCACAACCAAAATTCGCATCGGTACCTCCTTAAATTTCTGAGCAGCCTGAGGGGCCTGCGCTCCGCCGCTCCTCGCTGATTTCTGTTTTTCCTCGCCGAGTGAACTGCAGGCTCACCACAGCACTCGTCCTCCAACACGGCAAATGAATTTGCTGTCCTTAGGGCGTCTGTAGGCGGCCTTGTCAAGGTCTTCTTAAGACCCCTGTCCTTCACGACTGTCCACGATAAGGTCCCGTCAACACTGGTCTCCTCCTTCATTTCCTCCCGAAGTCTCAGCCGTCGTACCTCCTCCCGCAGGGAATCCATCTCTGCTCTCAGAGCTCCAACCAGACTCGCCAAATCCTTCACTAATCCTTCCATTATTGCAATAATAATGTTACTCCAGAGCTCCAGATAACACAACCTCTCACTGTGACAGCACCTGACTGAATTATTATTATTACTATCCCCTCTACTAAACTTTACTTTGCTCCTCAGCTCTCTCTTGCCTATTTATTGCCTATCTCTACTTCCTCATCACAATCGACTTAAGAATGGTCCAGGACGGACCGAAACGTCGTCGTCCCTTCACCTTCTAGTGTGTGGTCTGGTCAACACCCATGTAGAAGTTCGCAAACAGGACACCTAAGGGAGAAACCATGGCGACCCCATCTACTTGCTTATACATGTGCCCATCTGGGCTCAAGAAGGGTGCCTCTTTAGTACAAGCTTGGATTAGTTTCCTTAGAATGTTTTCTGGTATGTCAAGAGGAGTACAAGCTGGATCGCGATTCACTCTGTCCGCTATCATCCCGATTGTTTCATCCACAGGTATGTTGGTAAACAAATTCTACGTCCAATGAGGCTCTTATCCCTGTGGCCTGTGTTCCCCGCTGTTAGTCACCAAATTCCTTTGGAGACTTCAGGCTGAAAGCACAAGGTACATAAGGAGTCAGCAAGCCGTTGAGTCGCTTAGCCAGTCTGTACGTGGGTGTGGGTATCTGGCTGATGATTGGCTGAAGTAGGTTTCCAGACTTGTGGGTTTTGACATTTCCATACCATACCCATGTTTGTATTCCCAATAACCTTTGGCAAGTGGAGTCCGGATTTCTTGGCGTTCGAAGTTTCGATTGATCTGTTTACCTTTGTTTTCAACTCGGCTGTAGTGACCTTCGTTACCCTTTGGAATTTAGTTTGGTCAGAGAGTATGAGGTTCATTTTCGCCAGATATTCGTCTTTTTTAAGAATAACTTATATTGGCGACTTGTCACCTCTCCTGACAACTGTCTCCTGGTTCTCACGAAGTCTCTTAGCTGTCACTCTGAGCTCGGGGGACAGTATGGTGCTTCTGTAGTTGCCTGGAATATTTCCTCCTTCTGCAATATGTTCTGCTTGCAAGGTGTCTTTTGTGGTAACCTTCTTTTGCGTCTCGAGGTCGAATATGTTGTCCAATAAGATCTCCAACCTCATTTTCTGGGCCATCTCACTTGGTCTGGACATAACGTGGCAGTTTATACCTAGATTTAGGAGAGTGATTTGGTCCTCAGTGAGGTTGATTCCAGCATGGTTCAGCAATTGGCTGTTGATTGCTGGTGTTCACTTTTTGATGTGTAGTGCCTCGCTGTTGTCAAACCGCCTGCTATCGCGATGATTTCTGTGTTGTTTGTTAAGATTCCTCTGGTGATGGTCTGGTTGTGTGAAGAGATTATATGTTCCTTGATGGCACCCTGTTGCTTATGCATTGTTAGTCGCCTGGAAAGAGACGTTGGGAGGGGGAGAATGGTGGCGAGGACAAAGGGACAAGGGATTTGGGAATGGTAGGGAGGACGAGGGGACGGGAGTGGGGAATGGTGGAGAATGACGATGGGGATGGGGGAAGGTGGGGAGGGCGAGGTGACGAGGGAAGAATGGAATGGTGGGGAGGACATGGTTACAGGGGAGTGGTGGTGTGGCCGGGTACAGCTAGTCTAAATATATAACCTAACCTATATATTAACCCAACCCAACCTAAGCTAACATAACTAAGTTAATAATTTATATTTTTAAAATAATATAATAATAATATTTCAAATAAACCAATCAATTTATATTTCAAATAAATCAACCAATCAAGGAAACAATTTATTTTAAATAAAGAAAATCACTTGGCCTATTAGACAAATCGGGCCTTGCATAGTAGGCCGAGAAGTGGGTTCTGGCTACTAGGTACGACATATATAGTACGACATATCTGGCTATTAGGTACGACATATATATACTACATAATATTGGCTACAATATTATGTAGTATACTACAATATATATATACTACAATCCCGTGGGGTTATGGAGTTGTGCCCTGGGTGTCTAGTTGTTGTATCATTAGTGTTGATCATTATTATTCGATTTATTCAATTTATATGGTATACTACGTTCCTAGGCTTTGCTTAGAATATTTTTAAAAAGGTTATATTTTGAAACCACATTGAAATCCCCTTTTCCGTCACCGGTCGCTGGGATCACGTCAAGCCCACACCCCATCCCCAAGACATTCCAATCTATTTGACCCAAAAAATTTCTTAGGCTATTGAAACCAGCTTTTCGAAAATCAGGCATTTTAACAGAATTTTCTCCTACAGATCTATTCCGTTCTATGCTAAATTTGATTTCTTTTTTATCACTGTTCCCTAGTGTTACGACCCTTGAGACTAAATAAGGTTCTTCTCCCCACAGTGAAAAGAAATGGTAAGAAATCGGCCTTGCCAATAGATGTCTAGGGGTATAATTACATCACTGTATAAAAAGGAGAACAATATATTTTGCTAAGGGGAACAACATAACAACAATTAAGTGTATAAATAGTAGCCAGAAATATTTATCTGCATGCAATATCATAAAATGAACTTAATTACTGAGACATGAGCAATATCACCAGAACATGGAGTAATCAATAGTAATTCTCAAATCATCTAACCAGATAATTAACATTTATATGGGCTAAAATAACAGTGACCAATGACTTAGCTTAAAACACAACTGCTCTCAACCGCAGCCGCCACGCTACTGCCCATGCTTTGGTCCGCAGGCCAAACGTCGACTAAACGTCTACCAAAAATCACTAACAGTCCACGTAAACATTGTGGAAATTCTAATACAAAAATGCAGCACTAATATTAAACATTGTAAACTAAAGAGTAGTAAACTGGTATAACATTCCATACAATATATGGCACCAAACATGAGAATAAATAAAGATAAAACTATAGACACTCGATTGACAACAATCACACTGGCCATATCCAAATATGGTCAACCGCCCACACGGAGAACTACAGCGAAATCTAACACCAAAACTCACACACACTAAGCCTACACACACACTACACAGTCCACAGCATGCTATGTTATATATATATATATACAAATCTTATCATACAACTGGATGCAATATTAATTAGAACAAGACAATAAAGTAATATGAATCAGAGTAATGGCAGAATCTTAGTAAGATTCGTAACATCCCTCCCGTCCCCTAAGAAAAAAATGAAATTAACTGAAGGTTGATTTCATTTTTTTGACTGCATGAAATATAACATGAATAACATGAACAGGAAAATACATCAACTAAAACAAAGTACAAACAATGAAATCTCACACAAAAAAAATACAAAATTTACATACATCTTATGAATAAAGAACACTACATTTATGGCACTGCAACAGGAAATCCTCTGGATAAGGCATCAGCAATAACATTTTGCCTCCCAGGAATATGACGAATTACAATATTGAATTCTTGCAGAATCAATGACCATCTAAGTATTCTCTGGTTTTTACACTTCATAGAGTTGATAAATGTCAATGGATTATGGTCTGTATATACTACCACTTGATTTCCTGACAAATATGTCTCAAATTTCTTCACTGCCAGTATTAAACAAAGTGCTTCTTTCTCAACTACAGAGTAATTAAGTGTCTTGTCAAACTTACGTGATAATAAAAATGGATTTCTAACTCATCTGGTCCTACTTGGAACAAAACAGCACCTGCTCCTACATCGAAGCGTCTATGTGAAGAATAAAAGGTTTATCATACTGTGGACTAGCTAGCACAGGTGAAGTAGAGAGAATTCCTTTCAACTTCTGAAAAGAGTTCTGACACTCCTGCGTCCACTTAAATTTTACCTGTTTCCTTAAAAGATTTGTTATGGGTGCAGCAACAATGGAAAAGTTTTTACAATACCTCCTATAATACGCACACATTCCAATAAACTTTGCACAGACTTCTTATTTGTTAGGACTGGGTACTCCACAATTGCCTGAATCTTGTCGTGCAATGGGACTATCCTTCCTTGTCCGACCTCATGTCCTAAATACACTATAGTTCCTTTAGCCCAACTACATTTCTTCATATTGACAGTCAAATTAGCATGTTGTAACACATTAAACAATTTCTTTAAACTAGACATATGATCTACCCAATTCTTACTGAAAATCACAATGTCATCCAAATATGCCCTACAGTCTGGCACATCCTTCAACAAAGAATTCATTAATTTCTGAAAAGTGGCTGGAGCATTCCTTAATCCAAAAGGCATGACATTAAACTCGTAAGCTCCATCAGGAGTGATAAATGCTGTCACTTCCCTTGCAAAATCTGTAAGAGGTATCTGATGATATCCCTTAGATAAGTCCAATTTAGATACAAATTTAGCATGACCTATAGTATCATACAGTCTTCCAATAATGGTAAAGGATAAACATCAACTACAGTTACCTGGTTGAGTTTTCTATAATCCACTACTAATCTCCACTTATCTTCTGGTTTTGGTACTAATAGACATGGCGAACTCCAGGAACTCTGACTGGGTCTAATGAACCATGTCGAAGAAGATAATCAACCTCCTCCTGGATGATACGACGTTTCACGGGTGTCACTCGATAAGGGTGCAGCCGAATTGGAGTCACATTTGTCAGGGTGATATCGTGAGTAATGAGAGAAGTCTGAGTGGGGACCTCCCCAAACAAGCTAGAAGACACCTCCAAAAGGTCCTGGAACTCTGCTCTCTCCTCATCCTGCAAATGACTCAACAATTCTTCCCCGGAACTACTGGAATTAGATAAACAAATATTACTATCTTCCTCAGCAACACTCGACTCTTCAGGAATTACCTCCTCAGCAACACAACAAGCCACAACACTAGGCCCACAATAAGCCTTCAACCGGTTTACATGTACACTCATGGTCTGTCGTTTCTGCTTGGGATGGCAAACCTTGTAAGTAACTTCCCCAAGACGTTTTAATACTTGATACGGTCCTGCAAATTTATTGACATAGACGTACCCATACGAGGCTTCAAGACCAATACCAAATCTCCTGGCTCAAAAACTCTGAGTTTGGCCTTGAACCTCTGGTCATGTTTCTGCTTCATTACTTTGTTGTTCACTTAGATGTCGTAAGGCCAACTCCCTCGTTCTGGACAGCTTGCTCTGACATCCGTCAGATAACGCTCACTCTGCCTGGCTAACAATTTCTCATATAACATCTTTAAAGGTCCTCTCACCTGATGTCCGAAAACAGCTCGAATGGAGAACAGCCTAGTGCACTGTGCAATCCATCTCTAGCGGCAAATAAAACAAATGGCAGATTATCATCCCAATGCCTGGGTGAATCTTCCCCAGTTGCCTTCAACATTGCTTGAGAGTTTGGTGGAACCGCTCGATTCCCCCCTGACTCTGAGGATGGTAAGGACTAGAAAAATTGTGCTTTATACCATAAGTATTACAAAATTGTTGAAAGGTGGTGGAACAAAAATTACTCCCATTGTCAGTTTGAATTATACGGGGCATACCAAATAGTGAGAAAAATCGTTCCAACTGCCTTATAATGGTAGAACTCTAATGTTACGTAAAGCATACGCTTCAGGGAACCTGGTGGTCATACATAAAATTGTAATATACATATTTCCGGATTTGGTACGGGGTAAAGGTCCGACACAATCCAGTACCACATGAGTAAAAGGCTCCTCTGGCACTACAATAGGGTATAATGGTGCTCGTGGCACAGTCTGATTAGGCTTACCACAGTTTGACACACAACACAATTGTGGCAATATCTGACAACATCTTTTAAGTTTTGGCCAATAAAAAAGTTTACAGATCTTATGATACATACTGGTAATGCCTTGATGGCCTCCCATCAGGTCATCATGAGCAGCTTGCAATACCTGCTCCCTATACTCTGTTGGCACAACGAGCTGGGTTTAGACTCCAATCATCTGATGAGGGAGTTCCTGATGGTCTCCATCTTCTCATCAGACATTGATCCTTGAAATAACAACCCGTACTCTCCTCCAAAGTATCAATGGAGTCGGCTGCTTCTGCATAACACTCAGCTAGACTGGGATCAGTACTCTGTAACTTACGCAAGGTCTGGAACTCTACAACTGGAGCGAGCGGGCAAGGAATTGGTACCTGGGCCACATCTTCCAGACCATCTGGGTCAGAATAAATTAGGGCTTTGGCACCGGCCTCACTCTCGACATCCATGTGAGCTAAAAATGTATCTTCAAGGTCCACCTCCACCTCCCTGTCTGAAGGGGTCCTGGCCTCGAGAACATCCACCTTGGTAGTAGCAGGACTTACCACATTCTGCTTACCCATGGATCTGGTCACAACACAGGCTGGATAAATGACACCATCATCCGCATCTGGTTGAGCCAGTACTGCATCAGGTTTAGTATACATAACAGGACAATCGGTCCCACTAAATTGACACTTGTCAAAATCATTACCTACAATGATATCAATCCCAGGAATGGGCAACTGCTCACTGACTGCTACAGTGCACCAACCTGGTGTAATAGAAGAATTCAGGTTAACCTTAATTAATGGTACACGCTGGATATGCCCTCCAAGTCCCTGCAATAACACTACCTCTCCAGTGTCTTCTGTGCTAACATCAGTAAGAACACGGCGAGAAATTAAAGACTGGGAAGCACCAGTGTCCCTTAACAACTGGACTGGTTTCCAGGTTCCACTAGTACATAATAGGGTTCCCGAATGTAGGTATGGATCAAAATTAGTCATCCACTTGGGCATGACTGGAGCAACATTGGCATTAATGGTTTGCAAACCCCTACTCATAATTAGACCAGTTGGTCTCAACTCAGGGTGCAAAGCATAACATGAATTTACCTGACCTCTTCTCCTGCAATGCGTGCAATACCTGCTAGTGGTCGGAACAGCCGAACCCACTGCAGGCTTAATCACTACTGTACATTACTCACTCCCTATTTCGATATCCTTAATTTGTGTTTCCCTGTTAGCTAACACTAAGTATAAAATATTATTTCCCCGCGTTGGTTCCTTAATATGTTGGGTAAGAAAGCAATCATCAATTAATTCTAGAAAATCTTCTGCTTCATTATTCCCTGTTTTGTTTACCCAGTTTATTCCACTAAAATTAAAGTCACCCATGACATAATTACTGTTAGATCTAGATGCTCTAGATATTTCATCCCATAGATGCCTTGCTTCCATTCTGTTTAACTTTAGTCGCCTATATATAACACCTATCTTGAGTTTATCTTGAGATGATTTCGGGGCTTTAGTGTCCCCGCGGCCCGGTCCTCGACCAGGCCTCCACCCCCAGGAAGCAGCCCGTGACAGCTGACTAACACCCAGGTACCTATTTACTGTTATAATATTATTTCCTATTTCGTTTAATTCTTTCGAAATAGTTTCTGTGTGTGGCTCAGTTTTGATTCCTTCTTTGAGACTACATTTCAAATTGTCCCAAACATATACGGCTACTCCCCCTCCTCGTCTAATATATCTATCTGTGTGAAATAGTTTAAATCCATTTATTTGATATTCAGCTAAAAGTGAGAATTTAAAACAAAAGGATCAATGCATGAATGTTCATAATAAGGCAAATAGGACACTAGGATTTATTAATCGAAGCGTTAGTAACAAGTCACCTGCTGTGGTTCTTCAGCTTTATCAAGCTCTGGTTAGGCCCTATTTAGATTATGCAATTCAGTTGTGGTCGCCGTACTATAGAATGGATATAAATTCACTTGAACGTGTCCAGCGTAGGATGACTAAGTTAATTCCCCAAATTAGAAACCTTTCATATGAAGAAAGATTAACAAAGCTTAAGTTGCATTCAATGTAAAGGCGAAGAGTTAGGGGTGACATGATAGAAGTTTAAAAGAGGATGAATGGACATAACAAAGTGGATATTAATAGGGTATTAAAAGTATCAACACAAGACAGAACACGAAACATTGGGTATAAATTGGATAAGTTTAGATTAAGGAAAGACTTAGGAAAATACTTGTTCAGTAACAGGGTTGTTGATTTGTGGAACCAATTGCCGCGTAACGTGGTGGAGGTGGGGTCCCTCGACCCCAAGGTCGAGGTTGGACATGTAACATGTTGTTGGACATGACATGTTGGACATTTCTATGGAAGAAATGAAATGTATGCTCGTGATGGGGTGCATCTATCGAGAGCTGGGGTTGTTGCTGTTGCGAACTCGTTGGAAGAAGTGGTTAGAGGTGTTTGGGTATAAACTGTTAGTAGATAGAGGTATGGGAATTGATTTGGAAGAAGGAGGTAATAAAAGTATGTGTTCGTGGGAGAAAAGAATTGGCAAAATGATCAGGGAAAGAGAAGGGCCTCAAAATAACAATTCACTTAGGATATATTACACTAACAGTAGAAGTCTATGAAATAAAATTAATGAATTAAATGCTCTTGTCTGCACAGAAAAAATAGATATTATTGCACTTACCGAAACGTGGATGAATGTAGAAAATAGAGAACTATTAGCTGAATATCAAATAAATGGATTTAAACTATTTCACACAGATAGATATATTAGACGAGGAGGGGGAGTAGCCATATATGTTAGGGACAATTTGAAATGTAGTCTCAAAGAAGGAATCAAAACTGAGCGACACACAGAAACTATTTGGATAGAATTAAACGAAAAAGCTAATAATATTATAATAGGAGTTATATATAGGCCACCAAATTTAGACAGAATGGAAGCAAAGCATCTATGGGATGAAATATCTAGAGCATCTAGATCTAACAGTATTTATGTCATGGGAGACTTTAATTTTAGTGGAATAAACTGGGTGAACAAAACAGGGAATAGTGAAGCAGAAGATTTTCTAGAATTAATTGACGATTGCTTTCTTACGCAATCTTACGCTTAAAAACTGAAATGCATAATCTAAATAGGGCCTAACCAGAGCAAGATATAGCTGAAGCACAACATCAAGTGTCTTGATACTTTTTGTTATTATGATTAGTAAGAAATTAAAAACCAAAGCATGAATGTTCATAATAAGACAGATAGGACACCGGGATTTATTAATCAAAGCGTTAGTAACAAGACACCTGGTGTGGTTCTTCAGTTATATCTTGCTCTAGTTAGGCCCCATTTAGATTATGCAGTTCAGTTTTGGTCGCCATACTATAGAATGGATATAAATTCACTTCAACGTGTCCAGCGTAGGATGACAAAGTTAATTCCCCAAATTAGAAATCTTTCATGTCAAGAAAGATTAACAAAGCTTAAATTGCATTATCTGGAAAGACGAAGAGTTGGGGTGACATGATAGAGGTTGAATGGAAGTGGATGAATGAACATAAGAACAAAAGAACAAAGGTAACTGCAGAAGGCCTATTGGCCCATACGAGGCAGCTCCTATTCTATAACCACCCAATCCCACTCATATACTTGTCCAACCCGCGCTTGAAACAATCGAGGGACCCCACCTCCACAATGTTACGCGGCAATTGGTTCCACAAATCAACAACCCTGTTACTGAACCAGTATTTACCCAAGTCTTTCCTAAATCTAAACTTATCCAATTTATACCCATTGTTTCGTGTTCTGTCTTGTGTTGATATTTTTAATACCCTATTAATATCCCCTTTGTTATGTCCATTCATCCAATTGTAAACCTCTATCATGTCACCCCTAACTCTTTGCCTTTCCAGTGAATGCAACTTAAGCTTTGTTAATCTTTCTTCATATGAAAGATTTCTAATTTGGGGAATTAACTTAGTCATCCTACGCTGGACACGTTCAAGTGAATTTATATCCATTCTATAATATGGCGACCAAAACTGAACTGCAAAATCTAAATGGGGCCTAACTAGAGCAAGATATAGCTTGAGAACCACACCAGGTGTCTTGTTACTAACGCTGCGATTAATAAATCCAAGTGTCCGATTTGCCTTATAACGAACATTTATGCATTTGATCCTTTTGTTTTTAAATTCTTAAGAACATAAGAACATAAGAACAAAGGTAACTGCAGAAGGCCTATTGGCCCATACGAGGCAGCTCCTATTCTATAACCACCCAATCCCACTCATATACTTGTCCAACCCGTGCTTGAAACAATCGAGGGACCCCACCTCCACAATGTTACGCGGCAATTGGTTCCACAAATCAACAACCCTGTTACTGAACCAGTATTTACCCAAGTCTTTCCTAAATCTAAACTTATCCAATTTATATCCATTGTTTCGTGTTCTGTCCTGTGTTGATACTTTTAATACCCTATTAATATCCCCCCGGTTATGTCCATTCATCCACTTGTAAACCTCTATCATGTCACCCCTAACTCTTCGCCTTTCCAGTGAATGCAACTTAAGCTTTGTTAATCTTTCTTCATATGAAAGATTTCTAATTTGGGGAATTAACTTAGTCATCCTACGCTGGACACGTTCAAGTGAATTTATATCCATTCTATAATATGGCGACCAAAACTGAACTGCATAATCTAAATGGGGCCTAACTAGAGCAAGATATAGCTTGAGAACCACACCAGGTGTCTTGTTACTAACGCTGCGATTAATAAATCCAAGTGTCCGATTTGCCTTATTACGAACATTTATGCATTGATCCTTTTGTTTTAAATTCTTACTAATCATAACTCCCAGATCCCTTTCGCAATCCGACTTCGCAATCACAACACCATCTAGCTCGTATCTTGTAACTCTATCATCATTACCTAACCTCAGAACTTTACATTTATCAGCATTAAACTGCATCTGCCAATCCTTTGACCATTTCAAAACCCTATCTAGATCAACTTGAAGTGATAGTGAGTCCTCCTCCGAATTAATTACCCTACCGATTTTCGTATCATCGGCAAATTTGCAAATGTTGCTACTCAAACCTGAATCTAAATCATTTATATATATTATAAACAACAGAGGTCCCAGGACAGAGCCTTGAGGCACTCCACTTACAACATTTTCCCACTCTGACTTGATTCCATTTATACTAACTCTCTGTTTCCTTTGGTATAGCCATGCCCTAATCCAGCTTAATATAGCACCCCCAATACCATGAGACTCTATTTTTTTAATCAGTCTTTCATGTGGCACTGTATCAAAAGCTTTGCTAAAGTCAAGGTATACAACATCGCAATCCTTACCACTATCAACTGCCTCAACAATGCTAGAATAAAAAGATAACAAATTTGTTAAACATGAACGGCCACTTATAAAACCATGTTGCGACTCAATTATTAATTTATGTTTTTCAAGATGAAGACGAATTTTATTTGCTATTATAGATTCGAGTAACTTTCCCACAATAGACGTTAGGCTAATTGGTCGATAGTTAGACGCAAGTGATCTATCTCCTTTCTTAAAAACTGGTATCACATTAGCAACTTTCCAAAACTCTGGCACTCTGCCTGACTCTATTGATTTATTAAATATGGTTGACAGTGGGTCACAAAGCTCCTCTTTGCATTCTTTAAGCACCCTAGCAAACACTTCATCCGGCCCTGGGGATTTGTTTGGTTTGAGTTTTACTATTTGTTTAAGAACATCCTCCCTGGTAACTGCTAAACTCGTCAACCTGTCCTCGTCCCCACCCACATAGACTTGTTCGGCTGAAGGCATATTGTTAAGTTCCTCTTTAGTAAATACAGATACAAAATATTTATTAAAAATACTACTCATCTCTTCATCACTATCTGTTATTTGACCTGTCTCAGTTTTTAATGGACCTATCCTTTCCCTAGTCTTAGTACGATATAACTGAAAAAACCCTTTAGGATTTGTCTTTGCTTGCCCTGCTATGCGAACTTCATAGTTTCTTTTTGCTTTCCTTATCTCTTTTTTAACATTTCTAACCAGTTGTACGAATTCCTGTTCTAAAGTGACCTCCCCATTTTTAATCCTTTTGTACCAAGCTCTCTTTTTACCTATAAGGTTCTTCAAATTCTTTGTTATCCACTTTGGGTCATTAGTATACGATCTATTCAATTTGTATGGTATACTACGTTCCTGTGCTTTGTTTAGAATATTCTTAAATAAGTTATATATTGAATCCACATCGAAATCCCCATTTAAGTCACCTATCGCTGGGTTCATGTCTCGCTCCAAGACCGGCCCACACCCCATACCCAAGCCTTTCCAATCAATTTGACCCAAAAAATTTCTTAGGCTATTAAAATCAGCTTTTCGAAAATCTGGCACTTTAACAGAATTTTCTCCTACTGGTCTATTCCATTCTATGCTAAATCTGATTTCTTTGTGATCACTGCTCCCTAGCTCACTCCCTATTTCGATGTCATTAATTTGCGTTTCCCTTACTAATCATAACTCCCAGATCCCTTTCGCAATCCGACTTCGCAATCTCAACACCATCTAGCTCGTATCTTGTAACTCTATCATCATTACCTAACCTCAGAACTTTACATTTATCAGCATTAAACTGCATCTGCCAATCGTTTGACCATTTCAAAACCCTATCTAGATCAACTTGAAGTGATAGAACATAAGAACATAAGAACAAAGGTAACTGCAGAAGGCCTATTGGCCCATACGAGGCAGCTCCTATTCTATAACCACCCAATCCCACTCATATACTTGTCCAACCCGTGCTTGAAACAATCGAGGGACCCCACCTCCACAATGTTACGCGGCAATTGGTTCCACAAATCAACAACCCTGTTACTGAACCAGTATTTACCCAAGTCTTTCCTAAATCTAAACTTATCCAATTTATATCCATTGTTTCGTGTTCTGTCCTGTGTTGATACTTTTAATACCCTATTAATATCCCCCCGGTTATGTCCATTCATCCACTTGTAAACCTCTATCATGTCACCCCTAACTCTTCGCCTTTCCAGTGAATGCAACTTAAGCTTTGTTAATCTTTCTTCATATGAAAGATTTCTAATTTGGGGAATTAACTTAGTCATCCTACGCTGGACACGTTCAAGTGAATTTATATCCATTCTATAATATGGCGACCAAAACTGAACTGCATAATCTAAATGGGGCCTAACTAGAGCAAGATATAGCTTGAGAACCACACCAGGTGTCTTGTTACTAACGTTGCGATTAATAAATCCAAGTGTCCGATTTGCCTTATTACGAACATTTATGCATTGATCCTTTTGTTTTAAATTCTTACTAATCATAACTCCCAGATCCCTTTCGCAATCCGACTTCGCAATCACAACACCATCTAGCTCGTATCTTGTAACTCTATCATCATTACCTAACCTCAGAACTTTACATTTATCAGCATTAAACTGCATCTGCCAATCCTTTGACCATTTCAAAACCCTATCTAGATCGACTTGAAGTGATAGTGAGTCCTCCTCCGAATTAATTTCCCTACCGATTTTCGTATCATCGGCAAATTTGCAAATGTTGCTACTCAAACCTGAATCTAAATCATTTATATATATTATAAACAACAGAGGTCCCAGGACAGAGCCTTGAGGCACTCCACTTACAACATTTTCCCACTCTGACTTGATTCCATTTATACTAACTCTCTGTTTCCTTTGGTATATCCATGCCATAATCCAGCTTAATATAGCACCCCCAATACCATGAGACTCTATTTTTTTAATCAGTCTTTCATGTGGCACTGTATCAAAAGCTTTGCTAAAGTCAAGGTATACAACATCGCAATCCTTACCACTATCAACTGCCTCAACAATGCTAGAATAAAAAGATAACAAATTTGTTAAACATGAACGGCCATTTATAAAACCATGTTGCGACTCAATTATTAATTTATGTTTTTCAAGATGAAGACGAATTTTATTTGCTATTATAGATTCGAGTAACTTTCCCACAATAGACGTTAGGCTAATTGGTCGATAGTTAGACGCAAGTGATCTATCTCCTTTCTTAAAAACTGGTATCACATTAGCAACTTTCCAAAACTCTGGCACTCTGCCTGACTCTATTGATTTATTAAATATGGTTGACAGTGGGTCACAAAGCTCCTCTTTGCATTCTTTAAGCACCCTAGCAAACACTTCATCCGGCCCTGGGGATTTGTTTGGTTTGAGTTTTACTATTTGTTTAAGAACATCCTCCCTGGTAACTGCTAAACTCGTCAACCTGTCCTCGTCCCCACCCACATAGACTTGTTCGGCTGAAGGCATATTGTTAAGTTCCTCTTTAGTAAATACAGATACAAAATATTTATTAAAAATACTACTCATCTCTTCATCACTATCTGTTATTTGACCTGTCTCAGTTTTTAATGGACCTATCCTTTCCCTAGTCTTAGTACGATATAACTGAAAAAACCCTTTAGGATTTGTCTTTGCTTGCCCTGCTATGCGAACTTCATAGTTTCTTTTTGCTTTCCTTATCTCTTTTTTAACATTTCTAACCAGTTGTACGAATTCCTGTTCTAAAGTGACCTCCCCATTTTTAATCCTTTTGTACCAAGCTCTCTTTTTACCTATAAGGTTCTTCAAATTCTTTGTTATCCACTTTGGGTCATTAGTATACGATCTATTCAATTTGTATGGTATACTACGTTCCTGTGCTTTGTTTAGAATATTCTTAAATAAGTTATATATGAATCCACATCGAAATCCCCATTTAAGTCACCTATCGCTGGGTTCATGTCTCGCTCCAAGACCGGCCCACACCCCATACCCAAGCCTTTCCAATCAATTTGACCCAAAAAATTTCTTAGGCTATTAAAATCAGCTTTTCGAAAATCTGGCACTTTAACAGAATTTTCTCCTACTGGTCTATTCCATTCTATGCTAAATCTGATTTCTTTGTGATCACTGCTCCCTAGCTCACTCCCTATTTCGATGTCATTAATTTGCGTTTCCCTGTTAGTTAACACTAAATCTAAAATATTATTTTCCCGTGTTGGTTCCTTAATGTGTTGCGTAAGAAAGCAATCGTCAATTAATTCTAGAAAATCTTCTGCTTCACTATTCCCTGTTTTGTTCAACCAGTTTATTCCGCTAAAATTAAAGTCACCCATGACATAAATACTGTTAGATCTAGATGCTCTAGATATTTCATCCCATAGATGCTTTGCTTCCATTCTGTCTAAATTTGGTGGCCTATATATTACTCCTATTATAATATTATTAGCTTTTTCGTTTAATTCAATCCAAATAGTTTCTGTGTGTGGCTCTGTTTTGATTCCCTCTTTGAGACTACATTTCAAATTGTCCCTAACATATATGGCTACTCCACCTCCTCGTCTAATATATCTATCTGTGTGAAATAGTTTAAATCCATATATTTGATATTCAGCTAATAGTTCTCTATTTTCTACATTCATCCACGTTTCGGTAAGTGCAATAATATCTATTTTTTCTGTGCAGACAAGAGCATTTAATTCGTTAATTTTATTTCTTAGACTTCTACTGTTAGTGTAATATACCCTAAGTGAATTGTTATTTTGCGGACCTTCTCTTTCCCTGATCGTTTTGCCAATTCCTTTCTCCCACAAACACATACTTTTATTACCTCCTTCCTCCAAATCAATTCCCATACCTCTATCTACTAACAGTTTAAACCCAAACAAACACCTCTAACCACTTCTTCTAGCGAGTTCGCAACAGCAACAACCCCAGCTCTCGATAGATGCACTCCATCACGAGCATACATTTCATTTCTTCCATAGAAGTGTTCCCAGTTGTCTATGAAAGATATTGCATTTGATTTGCAATATCTTTCCAGCCGGCAATTGACACCAAGTGCCCTCGATATCCATTCATTTCCCACTCCCTTTCTTGGAAGAATGCCACATATGATCGGGATTCCTCCCTTGCTCCTAACTAACTCTATGGCTGTTTTATACCTCTGAATCAGTTCCTCACTCCTGACTCGACCAACATCATTTCCTCCCACGCTAATGCAAATAATGGGATTGTTCCCATTACCAGCCATAATATCATTCATGTTGTTTATAATATCACCAATGCCAGCTCCGGGATAGCAAACCCTTAACCTGTTCCCCCTATCTCTAGCACAAAACGTTCTATCCAAATACCTTATCTGGGAATCTCCCACAACTAATGTTTGCTTAGGTACTTCCTTTACTTTCTGGACAGTGAGTCCAGAGTGAGTCCTCCTCCGAATTAATTTCCCTAGCGATTTTCGTATCATCGGCAAATTTGCAAATGTTGCTACTCAAACCTGAATCTAAATCATTTATATATATTATAAACAACAGAGGTCCCAGGACAGAGCCTTGAGGCACACCACTAACCACATTTTCCCACTCTGACTTAAGAACATAAGAACAAAGGTAACTGCAGAAGGCCTATTGGCCCATACGAGGCAGCTCCTATTCTATAACCACCCAATCCCACTCATATACTTGTCCAACCCGTGCTTGAAACAATCGAGGGACCCCACCTCCACAATGTTACGCGGCAATTGGTTCCACAAATCAACAACCCTGTTACTGAACCAGTATTTACCCAAGTCTTTCCTAAATCTAAACTTATCCAATTTATATCCATTGTTTCGTGTTCTGTCCTGTGTTGATACTTTTAATACCCTATTAATATCCCCCCGGTTATGTCCATTCATCCACTTGTAAACCTCTATCATGTCACCCCTAACTCTTCGCCTTTCCAGTGAATGCAACTTAAGCTTTGTTAATCTTTCTTCATATGAAAGATTTCTAATTTGGGGAATTAACTTAGTCATCCTACGCTGGACACGTTCAAGTGAATTTATATCCATTCTATAATATGGCGACCAAAACTGAACTGCATAATCTAAATGGGGCCTAACTAGAACAAGATAAGAACATAAGAACATAAGAACAAAGGTAACTGCAGAAGGCCTATTGGCCCATACGAGGCAGCTCCTATTCTATAACCACCCAATCCCACTCATATACTTGTCCAACCCGTGCTTGAAACAATCGAGGGACCCCACCTCCACAATGTTACGCGGCAATTGGTTCCACAAATCAACAACCCTGTTACTGAACCAGTATTTACCCAAGTCTTTCCTAAATCTAAACTTATCCAATTTATATCCATTGTTTCGTGTTCTGTCCTGTGTTGATACTTTTAATACCCTATTAATATCCCCCCGGTTATGTCCATTCATCCACTTGTAAACCTCTATCATGTCACCCCTAACTCTTCGCCTTTCCAGTGAATGCAACTTAAGCTTTGTTAATCTTTCTTCATATGAAAGATTTCTAATTTGGGGAATTAACTTAGTCATCCTACGCTGGACACGTTCAAGTGAATTTATATCCATTCTATAATATGGCGACCAAAACTGAACTGCATAATCTAAATGGGGCCTAACTAGAGCAAGATATAGCTTGAGAACCACACCAGGTGTCTTGTTACTAACGCTGCGATTAATAAATCCAAGTGTCCGATTTGCCTTATTACGAACATTTATGCATTGATCCTTTTGTTTTAAATTCTTACTAATCATAACTCCCAGATCCCTTTCGCAATCCGACTTCGCAATCACAACACCATCTAGCTCGTATCTTGTAACTCTATCATCATTACCTAACCTCAGAACTTTACATTTATCAGCATTAAACTGCATCTGCCAATCCTTTGACCATTTCAAAACCCTATCTAGATCAACTTGAAGTGATAGTGAGTCCTCCTCCGAATTAATTTCCCTACCGATTTTCGTATCATCGGCAAATTTGCAAATGTTGCTACTCAAACTTGAATCTAAATCATTTATATATTATAAACAACAGAGGTCCCAGGACAGAGCCTTGAGGCACTCCACTTACAACATTTTCCCACTCTGACTTGATTCCATTTATACTAACTCTCTGTTTCCTTTGGTATAGCCATGCCCTAATCCAGCTTAATATAGCACCCCCAATACCATGAGACTCTATTTTTTTAATCAGTCTTTCATGTGGCACTGTATCAAAAGCTTTGCTAAAGTCAAGGTATACAACATCGCAATCCTTACCACTATCAACTGCCTCAACAATGCTAGAATAAAAAGATAACAAATTTGTTAAACATGAACGGCCATTTATAAAACCATGTTGCGACTCAATTATTAATTTATGTTTTTCAAGATGAAGACGAATTTTATTTGCTATTATAGATTCGAGTAACTTTCCCACAATAGACGTTAGGCTAATTGGTCGATAGTTAGACGCAAGTGATCTATCTCCTTTCTTAAAAACTGGTATCACATTAGCAACTTTCCAAAACTCTGGCACTCTGCCTGACTCTATTGATTTATTAAATATGGTTGACAGTGGGTCACAAAGCTCCTCTTTGCATTCTTTAAGCACCCTAGCAAACACTTCATCCGGCCCTGGGGATTTGTTTGGTTTGAGTTTTACTATTTGTTTAAGAACATCCTCCCTGGTAACTGCTAAACTCGTCAACCTGTCCTCGTCCCCACCCACATAGACTTGTTCGGCTGAAGGCATATTGTTATATCGTACTAAGACTAGGGAAAGGATAGGTCCATTAAAAACTGAGACAGGTCAAATAACAGATAGTGATGAAGAGATGAGTAGTATTTTTAGTAAATATTTTGTATATGTATTTACTAAAGAGGAACTTAACAATATGCCTTCAGCCGAACAAGTCTATGTGGGTGGGGACGAGGACAGGTTGACGAGTATAGCAGTTACCAGGGAGGATGTTCTTAAACAAATAGTAAAACTCAAACCAAACAAATCCCCAGGGCCGAATGAAGTGTTTGCCAGGGTGCTTAAAGAATGCAAAGAGTAGCTTTGTGACCCACTGTCAACCATATTTAATAAATCAATAGTCAGGCAGAGTGCCAGAGTTTTGGAAAGTTGCTAATGTGATACCAGTTTTTAAAAAAGGAGATAGATCACTTGCGTCTAACTATCGACCAATTAGCCTAACGTCTATTGTGGGAAAGTTACTCGAATCTATAATAGCAAATAAAATTCGTCTTCATCTTGAAAAACAAAATTAATAATTGAGTCGCAACATAGTTTTATAAATGGCCGTTCATGTTTAACAAATTTGTTATCTTTTTATTCTAGCATAGTTGAGGCAGTTGATAGTGGTAAGGATTGTGATGTTGTGTACCTTGACTTTAGCAAAGCTTTTGATACAGTGCCACATGAAAGACTGATTTAAAAAGATAGTCTCATGGTATTGGGGGTGCTATATTAAGCTGTATTAGGTCATGGCTATACCAAAGGAAACAGAGTTAGTATAAATGGAATCAAGTCAGAGTGGGAAAATGTTGCAAGTGGAGTGCCTCAAGGCTCTGTCCTGGGACCTCTGTTGTTTATAATATATATAAATGATTTAGATTCAGGTTTGAGTAGCAACATTTGCAAATTTGCCGATGATACGAAAAATCGGTAGGGAAATTAATTCGGAGGAGGACTCACTATCACTTCAAGTTGATCTAGATAGGGTTTTGAAATGGTTCAAAGGATTAGGCAGATGCAGTTTAATGCTGATAAATGTAAAGTTCTGAGGTTAGGTAATGATGATAGAGTTACAAGATACGAGCTAGATGGTGTTGTAGATTGCGAAGTCGGATTGCGAAAGGGATCTGGGAGTTATGATTAGTAAGAATTTAAAACAAAAGGATCAATGCATAAATGTTCGTAATAAAGGCAAATCGGACACTTGGATTTATTAATCGCAGCGTTAGTACAAGACATCTGGTGTGGTTCTCAAGCTATATCTTGCTCCAGTTAGGCCCCATTTAGATTATGCAGTTCAGTTTTGGTCGCCATATTATAGAATGGATATAAATTCACTTGAACGTGTCCAGCGTAGGATGACTTAGTTAATTCCTCAAATTAGAAATCTTCCATATGATGAAAGATTAACAAAGCTTAAGTTGCATTCACTGGAAAGGCAAAGAGTTAGGGGTGACATGATAGAGGTTTAGAAGTGGGTGAATATGAATACGGGGGGATATGAATAGGGTATTAAAAGTATCAACACAGGACAGAACACGAAACAATGGATATAAATTGGATAAGTTTAGATTTAGGAAAGACTTGGGTAAATACTGGTTCAGTAACAGGGTTGTTGATTTGTGGAACCAATTGCCGCGTAACATTGTGGAGGTGGGGTCCCTCGATTGTTTCAAGCACGGGTTGGACAAGTATATGAGTGGGATTGGGTGGTTATAGAATAGGAGCTGCCTCGTATGGGCCAATAGGCCTTCTGCAGTTACCTTTGTTCTTATGTTCTTATGTTCTTATGTGAATGGACATAACAAAGGGGATATTAATAGGGTATTAAAAGTATCAACACAAGACAGAACACGAAACAATGGGTATAAATTGGATAAGTTTAGATTTAGGAAAGACTTGGGTAAATACTGGTTTGGTAACAGGGTTGTTGTTTTGTGGAACCAATTACCGCGTAGCGTGCTGGAGGTTGGGACCCTCGATTGTTTCAAGCGCGGGTTGGACAAGTATACGAGTGGGATTGGGTGGTTATAAATAGGAGCTGCCTCGTATGGGCCAATAGGCCTTCTGCAGTTGCCTTTGTTCTTATGTTCTTATGTATCAACACAAGACAGAACATGAAACAATGGGTTTAAATGGGATAAGTTTAGATTTAGGAAAGACTTGGGTAATTGCTGGTTCGGTAACAGGGTTGTTGATTTGTGGAACCAATTACCGCGTTTTGTTGTGGAGGTGGGGTCCCTCGTTTGTTTCAAGCGTGGGTTGGACATGTATATGAGTGGGATTAGGTGGTTATAGATAAGAGCTGCCTTGTATGGGCCAATAGGTCTTCTGCAGTTACCTTTGTTCTTATGTTCTTGTGTTCTATTGTTTATATTTCCCTCCCGATTTTCGTATCGTCGGCAAATTTACAAATGTTGCTGCTTAAATCTAAATCGCTTATAAGATTCCTCTTTTAAGATTCCCCTCATAAGATTTCTCTTTTTAGGTTCGAATTTATAAGATTCCTTGATTCGTATGTATTTATATATATATATATATATATATATATATATATATATATATATATATATATATATATATATATATATTAGCAGCTCCATATATATATATGGAGCTGCTAATATGTCCTCTGCAGATTCCTCTATTATTTGTTTTTTGATGCTACATTCAAGTGAGGTGTGGGAGTCAGGTGGGTATATAACTCATCATCAATCAAAATTCAGGCATAGTTTGTTTGCTCCCACACACAGATACCAACCTGTACTTGTCCCCCAACCACATAGATACCGTAGAAGATTGTAACATAAGATTTATAATTTATTATTCAGCATGGCACAGATGCCGGTAAAATCATCCATGTTTTTTGACTTGGTTGTGAAGGAAGAGGAACCCCCTACAGAAGCCAGCAATAATGACGAGGACATCGCGGCACAGATGCCGGTAAAGTCATCCATGTTTTTTGACTTGGTTGTGAAGGAAGAGGAAATCTCTACAGAAGCCAGCAATAATGACGAGGACATCGCGGCACCGATGCCGGAAAAATCATCCATGTTTTTTGACTTGGTTGTGAAGGAAGAGGAAACCCCTACAGAAGCCAGCAATAATGACGAGGACATCGCGGCACCGATGCCGGAAAAATCATCCATGTTTTTTGACTTGGTTGTGAAGGAAGAGGAAACCCCTACAGAAGCCAGCAATAATGACGAGGACATCGCGGACTATTACGACTGGAGAGAACTCTTTGCTCCTAGGAATGATCCCCCGTCTAAAGCTGTATCTCCTAGCCTAACCGAGATATTAAGGAATTTTAGACGGGAGTCGAGAAATCAGCCCATCCATGTACCACAGGAATCCAATAAGGAGTCCTACGCCGTCTTAGAGGCTGCCAGGTTCCAGCCTGCTGAATGCAGCCAAACATACTTACAGAAAAACAATGAAAAGTCCTACGATGTCATACAATCCTCCATGTCGTTTACTGTTCGTTCTGCGTTCATCAGTGAGCCTGTTAGTGTTGTTATTGGTGGGGCCAGTAATGTGGACGTTGTCCAAAGGAATGCGGACGAAGACTTGACAAGTGTGGACAAAGTGAAGGAGAGTAATGGCACAGTGAAGAAGAGTGCGCGCAATATCTGGAAGAGCAAAGCCGACAGACGTCGTTTACCATATCCTCTATTTAAGCCAGAAACTTTTGTCTCCTGTCCGTCTTGCGGTGTTTTAGTGGCCTCGAAAGGGCACCAATCGGCCCATGGTGCCCACAAATTTTTCCTATGTTCCTTCTGTGCTCCTAGGAATGATCCCCCGTCTAAAGCTGTATCTCCTAGCCTAACCGAGATATTAAGGAATTTTAGACGGGAGTCGAGAAATCAGCCCATCCATGTACCACAGGAATCCAAGATGCCGGAAAAATCATCCATGTTTTTTGACTTGGTTGTGAAGGAAGAGGAAACCTCTACAGAAGCCAGCAATAATGACGAGGACATCGCGGCACAGATGCCGGAAAAATCATCCATGTTTTTTGACTTGGTTGTGAAGGAAGAGGAAACCTCTACAGAAGCCAGCAATAATGACGAGGACATCGCGGCACAGATGCCGGAAAAATCATCCATGTTTTTTGACTTGGTTGTGAAGGAAGAGGAAACCTCTACAGAAGCCAGCAATAATGACGAGGACATCGCGGCACAGATGCCGGAAAAATCATCCATGTTTTTTGACTTGCTTGTGAAGGAAGAGGAAACCCCTACAGAAGCCAGCAATAATGACGAGGACATCGGGGACCATTACGACTGGAGAGAACTCTTTGCTCCTAGGAATGATCCCCCGTCTAAAGCTGTATCTCCTAGCCTAACCGAGATATTAAGGAGTTTTAGACGGGAGTCGAGAAATCAGCCCATCCATGTACCACAGGAATCCAATAAGGAGTCCTACGCCGTCTTAGAGGCTGCCAGGTTCCAGCCTGCTGAATGCAGCCAAACATGCTTACAGAAAAACAATGAAAAGTCCTACGATGTCATACAAACCTCCATGTCGTTTGCTGTTCGTTCTGCGTTCATCAGTGAGCCTGTTAGTGTTGTTATTGGTGGGGCCAGTAATGTGGACGTTGTCCAAAGGAATGCGGACGAAGACTTGACAAGTGTGGACAAAGTGAAGGAGAGTAATGGCACAGTGAAGAAGAGTGCGCGCAATATCTGGAAGAGCAAAGCCGACAGACGTCGTTTACCATATCCTCTATTTAAGCCAGAAACTTTTGTCTCCTGTCCGTCTTGCGGTCTTTTAGTCGCCTCGAAAGGGCACCTACAGAGGCACCAATCGGCCCATGGTGCCCACAAATTTTTCCTATGTTCCTTCTGTGACTGTTCCTTTACACGGAGGGAGAAGCTGACAAAGCATCTAAAATGTGCTCATGCCCAATAATTCCTAAATCCAAGAGAAATAAACTACAGAAAAATTCATCGAAGTTTCAATAAATATCCCATTGATTCTACATTGATTAATGTAGCCAATGAAAAAAGACGAAGAGTTGGGGCTAACATGATCTCGTGGTCCATTCATCCACTTGTAAACCTCTATCATATCACCCCTAACTCTTCGCCTTTCCAGTGAATGCAATTTAGGCTCTGTTAACCTTTCTTCATATTAAAGATTTCTAATTTGGAGAATTAATTTTGTCATCCTTCGCTGGGCACGTTCAAGTGAATTTATATATCGATTCTATAGTACGGCAACTAAAACTGAACTGCATAATCTAAATGAGGCCCTAACCAGAGCAAGATATAGCTGAAGAACAGCTCAAGGTGTCTTGTTACTAACGCTTCGATTAATAAATCCTAGTATCCTATTGGTTTTATTACAAACATTCATGTATTGATCCTTTGGTTTTTAAATTCTTAGTAATCATAACTCCAGCAGATCCCTTTCGCACTCTCAACATCATCCAGCTCATATATTTTTTATATCATCTCAAAAGATACTCCAAATTTAACGTTTATCAGCATTAAACTGCATCTGCCAATCTTTTGTCCATTTCAAAGCCCTATTTAGATCAATTTGAAGTGATAGTGAATCATCTTCCATGTTGATTTTGCTACCGATTTTTTAATCATCGGCAAATGTTGTTACTCAAACCCGAATCTAAATCATTTATTTATATATTATAAACAATAGAGGTTCCAGAAGAAAGGGACCTTGAGGCACTCTACCTACACCATTTTCCCACCCAGACTAAACCCGATTTATACTAGCTCTCTCTTTCCTTTGGTATAGACATTATTTTAGTTTTTTGTAGGGATAATACCCTAATGCAAATTAATATAGCACGAACAATACCTAGAGTCTCCATCTTTTTAATCACTTTTGATACAGTAGTACTGTATCAAAAGCTTTGCTAAAGTCAAGGTACACATTACAATCCTTACCACTATCCTCAAGTATGCTGGAATATAAAGATTGCAAATTTGTTAAACTTGAATGGGCATTTCTAAAACCATGTTGCGACTAATTTATTAATTTATGTTATTCAAGCTGAAGATGAATTGTATTTGCAATCATCGATTCAAGTAATTTTCCCCCAATACACGTTAGGCTAATTGGTTTGACGCATGTGATCTATCTATCTTTCTCAAAAATTGGTACCATGTGGCACATTGCCTTTCTCTATTGATTTATTAGATATGGTAGATAGTGGCTCGCAAAGCTCCTCTTTGCATTCTTTAAGCACCCTGGCAAACACTTCATCCGGTCCTAGGGATTTTTTTGGTTTTAGTTTTACTATTTGTTTGCATACTCCCTGGTAACTGCTAAATTAGTCAACCTGTACTTGTCCCCAACCACATAGACTTGTTCTGCTGAAGGCATGTTGTTAAGTTTCTCTTTTGTAAATAATATAAGATACAGATTGTAAAAAAATTATTAAAAATACTACTCATATCTACGTCATTATCCGTTATTTAACCTGTCTCTGTTTTTAAATGACCTATCCTTTCCCAAATCTATGTTCGATATGAACAAAGTTCAAAAAATTAAAATTTAAAAAAAATATTTAGGATTTGTCTATGCTCGCCTTTCTATGCGAACGATAAAAGGAACATAGTTCCTTTTATCTTTCCTTATATCTTTTTTTAACATTTCCATCCAGTTATATGAATTCTTCTAATCTGATTTTCCTTTCTCCATTCTTACTCCTTTTGTACCACGCTCTCTTTTTACCTAAAAGGTTCTTCAGATCCTTTATTTTCCACTCTGTATCATTAGTACTCGATCTATTCAATTTGTATGGTATACTCCATTCATTTGCTTTGCTTAGAATATTAACTGGTTAGAAATGCAAAAAAAGAGAAAAGGAAAGCTAAAAGAAACTATGAAGTTCGCATAGCAGGGCAAGCAAAGACTAATCCTGAAGGTTTTATTTATATTGAACAAAGATTATGGAATGGATAGATCCATTAAAAACTGAGACAGATCAGATAACGGATAATGATGAACAGATGAGTAGTATTTTTAATAAATATTTTTATCTCTATATTTAATAGAGGAATTTAACAATATGCCTTCAGCCGATGTAATTAATGTAATTAAACATATAGTAAAACTCAAACCAAACAAATCCCCCGGGCCGGATGAAGTGTTTGCGAGGGTGCTTAAAGAATGCAAAGAAGAGCATTGCGAGCCATTATCTATCAAATTTAATAAATCAATAGTCAGGCAGAGTCCCAGAGACATGGAAGGTTGCTAATGTGGTACCAATTTTTAGGAAAAGGAGGTAGATCACATCACTTGCGCCAACCTATCAACCAGTTAGCTTACGTCTATGTGGGAAGGTTACTCGAATCGATAACTGCAAAAACAAATTGTTTATTATATATATAAATGACTTAGATTCAGGTTTGGGGAGCAACATTCGCAAATTTGCCGATGATATGAAAATCGGAAGGGAAATTAACACGGAGGACTCATTATCACCTCAAGTTGATCTATATAGGGTTTTTAAGTGGTCAAAAGTTTGGCAGTTTTTAAATAGGCAAAAGTCAAAAGATATTAATGCTGATAAATGTAAAGATTTGAGGTTAAGTAATGATAGTTACAAGATACGAGCTGGAAGGTGTTGAGATTGCGAAGTCGGATTGCAAAAGCGATCTGGGAGTTATGATTAGTAAGCATTTAAAACGCGAGTAAATAACATTTTAGATTTAGTGTTAACTAAATGGGTATGAATTGAATAAGTTTAGATTTAGGAAAGACTTGAGTAAATACTGGTTCAGTAACAGGGTTGTTGATTTGTGGAACCAATTGCCGTGTACCGTGGTGGAGGTGGGGTCCCTCGATTGTTTCAAGCGCGGGTTGGACAAGTATATGAGCGGGATTGGGTGGTTATAGATTGGAGCTGCCTCGTATGGGCCAATAGGCCTTCTTCAGTTACCTTTGTTGTTATGTTCTTATATGAAAGATTTCTAATTTGGGGAATTAACTTAGTCATCCTACGCTGGACACGTTCAAGTGAATTTATATCCATTCTATAATACGGCGACCAAAACTGAACTGCATAATCTAAATAGGGCCTAACCAGAGCAAGATATAGCTTAAGAACCACACCAGGTGTCTTGTTACTAAAGCTTCGATTAATATATCCCAGTGTCCTATTCGCCTTATTACGATCATTCATGCATTGATCCTTTTGTTCCTACTAATCATAACTCCCAGATCCCTTTCGCAATCCGACTTCGCAATCTCAACACCATCTAGCTCGTATCTTGTAACTCTATCATCATTACCTAGCTTCAGAACTTTACATTTATCAGCATTAAACTGCATTTGCCAATCCTTTGACCATTTCAAAACCCAATCTAGATCAACTTGAAGTGATAGTGAGTCCTCCTCTGAATTAATTTCCCTACCGATTTTCGTATCATCTACAAATTTGCAAATGTTGCTACTCAAACCTGAATCTAAATCATTTATATATATTATAAACAACAGAGGTCCCAGGACAGAGCCCTGAGGTACTCCACTAACAACATTATCCCACTCTGACTTAACCCCATTTATACTAACTCTCTGTTTCCTTTGGTATAGCCATGCCCTAATCCAAGTTAATATAGCACCCACAATACCATGAGCTCTTTTTTTTAATTAGTCTTTCATGTGGCACTGTATCAAAAGCTTTGCTAAAGTCAAGGTACACAACATCACAATCCTTACCACTATCAACTGCCTCAACTATGCTGGAATAAAAAGTTAGCAAATTTGTTAAACATGAATGGCCATTTGTAAAACCATGTTGCGACTCATTCATTGGTGTTTTTCAAGATGGAGGCGAATTGTATTTGCTATTATAGATTCGAGTAACTTT